>NW_006921936.1:3689338-3691031 GCF_000298275.1 Orycteropus afer afer
GCCTGACACAAGCCATGATATTTTCAATTGCCTCATATGTTTGTGAGAGCTGGACAGTGAATAAGGAAGACCAAAGAAGAATTAATGCTTTTGAGCTGCAGTGTTGGCAAAGAATGCTGAAAGTACTGTGGACTGCTAAAAGAACTAACAGGTCTGTCCTGGGAGATGTGCAGCCAGAATGCTCCTTGGAGGTGAGAATGGCCAGACTTCATCTCACATACTTTGGTCATGTTGTCAGAAGGGACCATTCCCTGGAGAAGGAGGTCATGCTTGGTAAGCTGGAGGATCAATGAAAGAGGAGAAGGCCCTCAGTGAGGTAGATTGACACAGTGGCAGTGGCAATGGGCTTAAGTGTAGCAAGAATCATGGAATTGGCTCAGGACTAGACGGTGTTTCATTCTGCTATGCATAGGGTTGCTATGAGTAAGAGATGATTCAATAACACCTAACAACAACAATGAGCAATGATGGTCTGTTCCACAGTCAACTCATTGCCTTGTTTTGACTGTTTATATTGAGTCCATCTCTCCACAGATGTATTTGACTTGATTCCTGTGTAGTCCATCGAGTAGGTACATGTGTTTATACCAAAAAACAAACTCATTTCCATTGAATCAATTTTAACTCATAGTGACTCCCACTGGCTTCCAAAAGCTGTAAATGTTTACAGAAGCAGACTGCCTTAACTTTCTTCCTAAGAGCAGCTCGTAAGTTCAAATCACCGACTTAGTCATCAGCCAAATGCCTTAACCACTAAACCAGCAGAGCTCCTTATGTCTATATAGCTGCCATTATTTTGTTGAAAAAAGGTGTTTGGAATGAATAAGCTGGTGGTCTTTCAAAATCATATCATGCAATTTCCAGTGTTGTTTCTATCACCAAACTCTTGTTTTCCAACAACTTATCTTTCTTCTTTGCTTCAACTTTCACCTTCCCATCACCAGTAATTATCAATACATCTTGATTACATGTTTGATCAATTTGGAACGCCAAAAGTGGGAAAAAACCTTGGGTTCCTCATCTTTAGCATTAGCAGTTGGTGCATAAATTTGAATAATAGTTGTGTTGACTGGTCTTCCTTATAGGGGTATGGGTATTGTCCTATCACTGACAGTGTTGTACTTCAGGACAGATCTTGAAATGTTGTTTTTGACAACAAATGCATAGCCATTCCTCTTCACTTTGTTATTCTCAGCATAACAGACTAAGATTTTTCTGATTCAAAATGGTCAATACTAGTTCATTTCAGTTTATTAATACCTAGTATATCTACATTCAAGCTTTAATTTTTGACACCTTCCAATTCCCCTACAATCTTATTTTGTACATTTCATGTTCCAGTTATTAGTGATGTTTTCATCTGTTTGCTCTCATTTTAAGTTGTACTACATTAGCAAATGAAAGTCCCTAAAGCTTTACTTCATGACATGGTAGATAAAGCATTCAGCTGCCAACCTAAAGTAGGCTTTTGAAACTGAATAGCTACTCTCTTCAGAGGCAGAAGGCTTTTGTAAACATTTACAACCCTGAAATCTCTGTCCGGCAGATCTACTCTGTCCTGTAGTGTCACTATGAATCACAACTGAATCCACAGCTGTGGGTGGGTACTCTGAGGTTTTATAAAATTTCTCAGAAGTGCAACCAGTCCTTTCCTTGAAAATGCCTGATTTCTATAGTTTTACTACAGTTGCTC
>NW_006921936.1:3691356-3694636 GCF_000298275.1 Orycteropus afer afer
TTTATTCTAATAAAACATTTCTTTCTTCCAATTTTGCAAACATTATTAATGAGAATTTTTTGTATACTATGCAGAATATTTTTGAGATGTGTGAACAGCAAATCAGGTTAATTCTAATTTTAGAGAGAGAATTCTGTAAGTAGTGAGGTAAGTTTTCAGATGCTCTTTGCAGTTAATTATTTTTATTTTTCTAAAAACTGTGTATTTATACACCACTACAGCCTCATGATTACATTTAGTTCTTAGGGAAATGGCCTAATAATCATTTTGAGAACTCACTCTAATGTATGAATACTTATGAAGTATTACTTTACCACTGTACATAACTCTATTGCTATACTAATATAAAGTGCACATTAAAATAATACACAGAATAGAACTTTTAAAAAGATAATAATATTTTAGAAATACATATATTAATAAATATTATTTCATGCTATTATTAATGTGGTAGACAGGATTATTATATGGTCCCAAAGAATCATACCCCAGGTTTAACCTGCTGAATAAACTTCTCTTGTAGAGTATGGGTGAAATAGGTGGGTATGAGGGAATATCACTCAATGATTAGGTTACTATTCAGTTGACTTTAAGTTAATCAAAAGGGAGATTTTTCTGGGTGGTACTGACCTAAGCAGGTGATCCCTTAAAAGAAAGTGAAGTGTCCACAGACTTCTACTAATCTGGAAGAAAGCAAATGCCATGTTGCGGATTGTTTATGGGCCATGTGGTGTGAAACTTAAGTGGACTTTGGGAGTTAAGGGAATTCCCTGCCAATAGCTAGTGATAAAAAGAAAACATTACTCATACACCACAAAGAAATGAATTTGCCAAGAAAGAGTGAGCTTAGAAAAGACCACAAATGTCAGCTGAGAATCTCAGCTTGATTTCAGTCTGGTGATTCTGAGCAGAAAACCCTGCTAGCTTATATCTGGACTCCTGGCCTATGGAGACTGTGGGATAATAAACACGTATTGCTTTAAGCCCCTAAAGTTGTGGTAATTTGCTACACAGCTAAAAAATAAAGTAAAATTAGTTAATAGCTTGAGGTAGAATAAACTCTTAAGAAAAAGCACATAGTAAAACAACACCGTATCTGAGCTAACCCACAGAAATAAGCCATAAATCTCCTTTCCTTGCTCTTTCTTCTACTCCCTCTATGGGAAAGTAAGGAAACTGAGTCTTACAAGGATTAATAATTTATTTGAATAAATAATAACCTAACCAAAAATCAAACCCACTGCCACTGAGTCGATTGTGACTCATAGAGAACCTATAGGATAGAGAAGAATGACCCATAAGGCTGTAAATCTTTACAAAAGCAGACTGCCTCATCTTTCTCCTGCAAAATGGCTGGTGGGTTCAAAGCACAGACCTGTGGTTATCAGCTAAATGCTTTAATCACTGTGCTGCTACCAGAGCTCCTTGAAGAAGCAATTCATAATAGCAATTGTTTCTATTTTAAAATTTTTATTCCTTGTATACTATGCTACTCAGACATCTTTACTAGGTTAAATATTGAGTTTTATAGATTTTGAAAACTTATAACTCATATTCCTCAATCTTGGAAGTATCTTGAATGGAACAGCAGCTAGGTTTGTATGAGATAAACACGGTCTCTAAATATTTGACTCTCCTGGACAGGAGTGTAGGTAACATCTACCCTGTATTGAGGTTATGTTGCCCAATTCAATAGATTAACATATTTAGGATTATGATTCTAGAATCTGGAAAAAACAAATAGACCAATATTATAGTAGGTATGGAAATTGTCATACTTAAATATTTAAATTTAGCATTCCATCTGGTTAAATCTCTGTAGCCTTTTTCTGAATCACTTCTTGTGAGCTTTATATTTTTGCTGTATTTTAGGTTGTCTGTGCATGTGGGAGTGTGGGTATGACAAGTTTTATATCTAATAATGTATTTTAACATCTTGAAAATATGTTATATATCTGAGACTAACTCAAGAGTAACTAAAAAAGATGGCCTGGTAGGCTCTCCTTCACTAAATTAATTATTTTGATAATAGAAAATTTGAGAACAATTAGTCTAATTGACAGTAATGAGTGAAACTGTTACATTTTCTCTCCTTCCCAGTTTTTAATATGATCACAAATCTCAATAGTATGTCAAGCTTCAGCAGAAATAATATGTTTTCTTAGAAGTACTCATAGGTCAATTTATAGCAATCAATGTACACATCAAAAAAAGAAAATCCACAATCAACACCTTAACCCAACAACTCCAACAATTAGAAAATGAGCAGAAAAAAGAAGCGTACAGTCTCCAAAAGAAAGGAAATAATAAAAATCAGAGCAGAAGTAAATGAAGCTGAAGAAAGAAAAAATCCAAAAGGCTGGAAATTGCTTCTTTGAAAAGATTAATAAAATCAGCAAACCACTGGCAAATTTAACTCAGGAAAAGAAAGAAAAGATTCAAATAACATGAATAATAAATGAAATGGGGGACAGAGCCAAATAAAATAAAAAGTATAATAACAGGATACTATGAAAAACTATACTCCAGAGCTTGGTGGGCAAGTTGGAAGAAAAGGGAGAGAAACAACACAGACCTTCAGCAACAAGGAACCAACTGAAACCAATACAGAAGACAATCCTGGAACCCCAAGCTTTGAAAGCAAGGATGAAGAAGTGAATAAAATACCAGCTAGTAGAACCTGAAAGAAAACAGTAAGGAGACAACCAGACCTGTTGACAGGTGGCTGACCTGAGGTCACAGCCATTTTGAACATTTCCTGGTAGCAACCTAAGAATCAGTTCTGCTTACTATGAATCACATGGGCTAAGACTTCACTGGTGCCTGACAACAAGAAAGGAAAACAGCAAAGAAGACAAACAGGCCTGTGGACTGCCAGAGGCTATCCTGAAGTCACTGCCATTTTGAATATTTGCAAGTGGTAAGGTGTGAACATTTTGAATATGTCTAAGTAGTGTTCTTAACTGGGTGTTGATATAGGCATGGGCTTTGCTTGCTGAGGACAGCACAGGTAACTTCTGACTACAAAGGTGTGATATTCCCCTTATTTTTTACTCTTATGCCTCACACACCTTTGGTAAACACAGATGTAGCCATCCCCTACTTGCACCCAACTTCTTGACCAGCAGGAATACCATCCTGGACTGTGCCCTGACAGTGAATGGGTGTCATGTCCCGCCCCACCAAAGTTTTAGTTTTTAAATATTCTTTTTCTATTCTTCCTTTCTTCTTTTCTTCTCTTTCTCTTTCCCATCCCTGGTTCTTGTAATTTTTTTTTTTT
>NW_006921937.1:0-1424 GCF_000298275.1 Orycteropus afer afer
GGATTGTGGGGCTGGCGCGGGATCGGGCAGTGTTTCGTTCTGCTGTGCATGGGGTCGCTATGAGTCGGAAATGACTCGACGGCACTTAACAACAACAACATCCACCACAGGAATCTGCGAGAGTGCTGTCTCTTTAAATATTCAAAATAGTCAAGCTGCTTTTTAAACCTACAAAATGGCGGCGTTCTCCAGACCGGCAAAATTCCACAACTCAGCCCCACCTTTCTCTTCACTTTCTCTGTTTGTTCCCCAGCCACCGTGCACAGTCCGTGCAGTCCCTGGCTAGCAGGGTGATATTTAGGTTAATTTTTAGGTCCTACCACCAATCGGTAATGTCCAAGCCATTTGTGCTGTCAAGGTGTTCAGGTCCTTGTCAGACCGCAGCTCCGTATGTCTCCTTTTTTGGTATTTTCACGCAAATTCCTCTGCTAGTTGGGGTTTAGTCTACTTCTGTATCCTTCCCTTCAAGGCTCAGCGGTCCAAGATTATCTTCTGTGTCTGTGTCAATTGGTTTTCCTTTTCTTTGTTGAAGAGGGTCTGTGAAGTCCTTCTGCCTAGTCTGCCATCTTGCTGGAACTCCTAATGCCAACTTTTTGAGGAATCACCATACTGTTTTTCACAGTGGTTGAATTATTTGACAGTTCCACCAGCAGTGTATGAGAGTCCCAATCTTTCCGCATCCTTGCCAGCATTTGTTATTTTCTCATTGAACTTTGCTATTAGTCCTGAGGCAATATGGTATCTAATTGTTGTTTTGATTTGCATCTCTCTAATAGCTAATGATTGTCAACGTTTCTTCATGTGTTTGTTGGCTGTCTGAATATCCTCTTTGCTGAAGTGTCTATTCATGTGTTATGCCCATTTTTTAATTGGATAATTTGTCTTTTTGTTGTTGAGGTGTTGGAGTTTTCTATAAATTTTAGATATAAGTCTCTTATATCTAAATTAGTGATAGTTTTTTCCATATCCTTAAAGAATATTGATGGGATCTGGATTGGGATTGCATTGAATGTATAGATTGCTTGGGGTAATACTGACATTTTCACAATGTTCAATCTTCCTATCCACAAGCATAATATGTTCGTCCATTTATGTAGTTCTCTTATGGTTTCTTGAAGTAGTATTTTGTAGTTTTCTTTGTACAGGTCTTTTGTGTCCCCGATAAGATTTATTCCCAAGTATTTTATTTTTTTTAGGAGCTATTGCATCCACCAGCCACTCCTTGGAAGGAAGGTTAGGCAAGCTACTTCCGTAGTGATACTGCTTCGGAAACCCAAGGAAGGGTTGCGATGTGTTGTATCCGATGCCACGCAGTGAGTTTGGTTTGATTTTTGGTTATTGTAAATGGTATTGATTTCCTTATTTCCTTTTTGGCAATCTCTTTGCTGGTACAGAGGAATCCTACTGAATTTTTTTTTTTTTTT
>NW_006921937.1:1911-3106 GCF_000298275.1 Orycteropus afer afer
AGTGGTTGACAGTGTTACCTGGGCACCATCTAGTTCTGGTCTCCTAGTCATATAGGCTGCAGATAGGTTGGTGTACCAGTCACTAGGACTAATTGTTTCCATGAATCTTTGGTTTTCTTCATTTTTCTTTGCTCTGAGTGAGAGAGACACATCATTGCATCTAGGTGGCTGCTTGCAAGCTTTTAAGATCCTACTCATTACTCGCCACAGTAGGAGGTGGAACAATGTTTTGTGTAGTGTGTTATGCCAATTGAGCTTGATGTCTCCTGTGGCTATGGTCCAGAGCCCACAGGTTCAACTACTCACATCCTCTGGGCAGCTGGCTGTGCCCAAGAAGTGACTACAATCTTGTCCCTTGTCAGCTCTACTATACACCTAGGAATTCTTATAGAACATACAAATACACTTATAGAACCATTGTCTCCCTATACATGGTCTTGGGTACACTCCCTGCTGCATAGAAATACCTAATATTTCAGCCTATTCACCCATCTATTCACCTGTATACTTGTGTTTGCCTTCACTGACAACACAGTACTATATGTGCAAAAGGGTTCATCTTTGTTGTCTGTACCTCCCACGTGCCTCTCTATGTCTTCATCTTCCTCAATGCCACCATGTTGATCACTCACATTTGGTACATTGCCCTTCTCTTCACCCAAATCAATACTTACCTCTACCTATCTAACAGTGTTCCCTCCCCTTCCCTCCCACCTCTGGTAACCAACAAAGAAAATTTCCTCCCGTATATAAACCATTCCTTGACTTTTACAATAATGGACTAATACAGTATTTGTCCTTCTGTGATTGACTTATTTCACTCAACGTAATGTCCTCCAAGTTCATCCATGTTATGCAGTATGTTGCAGATTCTATGTTATTCTTTAGGGTTGCATAGTATTCCATTGTGTGTATGTACCATAATTTGGTTATCCATTCCTTAATTGATGGACACCATGGTTGTTTCCATCTTTTGGCTATTGTAAATAGTGCTGCGATGAACATGGGTGTGCATGTGTCTGTTCTTGTCATGGCTCTTACTTCTTTAGGATATATACCTAGTAATGGAATAGCTGTGTCAAATGGTATTTCTAATTCCAACTTTTTAAGGAATCACCATACTACTTTCCACAGTGTTTGTACTATTTGACAGTTCCACCAGCAGTGTATGAGTGTCCCAATTTCTCCACATCCT
>NW_006921937.1:3738-8813 GCF_000298275.1 Orycteropus afer afer
TTTAGAAGGTCCTATTCATCTAGTTTTTCATCTGCTATTTGTGCATTTTGGGTTATGCTTGATAGTCTATTTATGCCACATATTAGGGCCCTAAATTTGCCCCTAGTTTTCCCTAGAGCAAAGTTTTAGGTTTCACATTTAAGTCTTTGCTCTATCTGGAGTTAGTTTTTGTATATGGTGTGAGGTACAGATTTTGTTTCATTTTTCTGCAAAGGGATATCCAGTTTTATTGGCACCATTTATTAAACATTCTCTTCCCCATTTAATAGATTTAGGCCCTTTGTCAAAGATCAGCTGACCCTAGGTTGATGGATTTATTTCTGGGTTCTCAATTCTATTCCATTACTCTATGTGCCTGTCATTGTACCAGTACCAGGCAGTTTTGACTACTGTGGCTGTATAGTAGGTTTTGAGATCTGGCAGTGTGAAACCTCTTACTTTGTTGTTCTTCTTCAATAGTGCTTTGCTTATCCCAGGTCTCTTTCCTTTCCATATAAAGTTAGTGATTGGTTTTTCAATATCCTTAAAAAATGTTGATGGGATCTGGATTGGGATTGCATTGAATGTATACATTGCTTTGCATAAAACTGACATTTTCACAATGTTCAATCTTCCTATCCATGAGCATGGTATATCTTTCCATTTATGTAGATCTCTTATGGTTTCTTGAAGTAGTTTTTTTTAGTTTTTTGTGCAGGTCTTTTGTGTCCCTGGTAAGATTTATTCTCAAGTATTTTATTTTTTTAATAGCTATTGTAAATGGTATTGATTTCCTTATTTCCTTTTTCACCAATCTCTTTGCTGGTTTAGAGGAATCCAACTGATATTTGGATGTTTATCTTTTATCTTGCCTCTATGCTAAATCTCTCAATTAGTTCCAATAGTATTTTTTGCTGAGTCTCTTGGGCTTTCTATATACGACTATATCATCTGCAAATAAGCATTGTATAACTTCTTCCTTACCAATTTGGATGCCTTTGATTTCCCTTTCTTGCCTTATTGCCATGGCTAGAACTTCTAATCCCATATTGAATAGATGTGGTGATAGAGGGCATCCTTGTCTGGTTCCTGTTTGCAAGGGGAACGGTTTCAGTCTCTCTCCATTGAGAATAATGTTGGCTGCTGGTTTTGCATAGATGCCCTTTATTATGTTGAGGAATTTCCATTCAATTCCTATTTTGCTGAGAGTTTTTATCAGGAATAGCTGTTGGATTTATCAAATGTCTTTTCTGCATCATTTGGTATGATCATGTTGTTATTTTCCTTTGTTTTATTTATGTGATGGATGATATTGATTGTTTTCCTAATGTTGAACCATGCTTGCACACTTGGTATGAACCTTACTTGGTCATAATGAATGATTTTTTTAATATAGTGTTGGAGTCTTTGGCTAATATTTTGTTGAAGATTTTTACATGTGTATTTATGAAGGATGTTGCTCTGTAGTTTTCCTCTTTAGTGATGTCTTTGCCTGATTTTGTATCAAGGTTATGCTTGCTTCATAAAATGAATCTGGGGAAATTCTATCCTTTTCTATGTTTTGGAATAGTTTGAGTAGGAATGGTGTCAGTTCTTCTCTGAAAGATTGGTAGAATTCTCCAGTGAAACTGTCTGGGCCAGGGCTTTTTGTTGTTGGTAATTGTTTTATGATCTGTTCAATTTCTTCTTTTGTTATAGGTCTGTTCAAATATTCCACCTTAGTCTGTTAGTTTAGGTAACTAGTGTGTTTCTTGAATCTGTCCATTTCTTCCAGATTTTCAAATTTGTTGCAGTACAGTTCTTCATAGTATGCTGATATTATCCTTTTTGTTTCAGTTGGTTCTGTTGTGACATACCCAATTCATTTCTCATTTGTGTCATTTATGTATTCTTTCCTCTTTTCCTTTGTTAAATTTGCCAGTGGTTTGTTGATTTTATTAATCTTTTCAAGAAAGAAGTTGGTTTTTTGAAAAGACTAATAAAATTGACAAACAACTGGCAAAAAAAAAAAAAAAAAAAAAAAAAATGGAGAAGATAGAAATAACACAAATGAGAAATGAAATGAGTGACATCACAAAAGAACCAACTGAAAGAAAAAAGGTAATATCAGAATACTATGAAAACTGTAAGGACCTCTGATGGTGTAATGCCTAAGGCCTTTGACTGCTAACCAGGGGGTTGGCAGCTCAAACCTGCTAGCCACTTCACAGAATGAAGACTGGGCAATCTACTTCTGTAAAGATTTACTGCCTCAGAAACCCAATGGGGATCACTAGTCGGAATTGACTTGATGGCAGTGAGTTTTTTTTTTTTTTTTTTTAATGAAGAACTGTACTCCAACATTGGAAAACCTAGAAGAAATGGATAGATTTCTAGAAACACACAACTTATCCAAATTAACACAAACTGAAGGAGAAAATTTGAGCAGATCCACAACAAAACAAACTGAACAAATCATAAAACAAGTTACCAGTAAAAATAAAAGTCCTGGCCCAGACGATTTCAATGCATAATTCTACCAAACATTCAGAGAACTATTCCAGAACATAGAAAAGGATGGAATCCTCCCAAATTCATTTTATGAAGCAAGCATAACACTGACACCAAAACCACGCAAAGACATCACTAAAAAGGAAAATTACAGATGAATATCTCTCAGGAATATAGATGCAAAAATCTTTAACAAAATCCTAGCCAATAGATTCCAACAACATATCAAAATAAATAAATAAATAAAACCCACATCATGACTAAGTGGGATTCATGCCAGGTATCCAAGGATAACAATCAAATCAGAAAAACAGCATAATCTATCATAAGCAAAATAAAGGAAAAGAACAACATGATGATATCAATTGATGCAGAAAAGGTATTTGATAAAATCCGACACACATTTCTGATAATAACTCTCAGAAAAATAGCAATAGAAAGGCCATTCATCAACATAACAAAAGGCATATATACAAAACCAACAGCCAACACACATTTTTCTCAATGGAGAGAGATTGAAACCATTCACTAGAGAAAAGGAATCAGTCAAGGATGCCCCCTACCACTACTTCTATTCAACATTGTATTGGGAGTCCAAGCCAGGGCAATAAAGCAAGAAAGGGAAATCAAAGGCATCCAAAGTGGTAAGGAAGAAGTAAAACTATCCCTTGTTTATCCCAGATGATATTGTCTTATACATAGAAAGCCTAAAAGACTTATTATGAAAACTACTGAAAACTACAGGATCAATATACAAAAATCAGTTAGATTCTGCTACATCAGCAAAAAGATCTCTGATAAGGAAATCAATACCATTTATAATAGCTACCACAAAGATAAAACACTTGGAATAAATCTTATTAGGGACACAAAAGACCTATACAAACAAAACCACAAAACACTACTTCAGGAAACTTGCTGAGATCTATGTAAATAGAATAACATACCATGCTGATGGATAGGAAGACTGAATATTGTGAAAATGTCATTACTACCCAAAACAATTTATACATGCAGTACAATTCCAACCCCAACTCCATCTAAATAGTCCCTTTTAACAAATGGTGATGGCAAAACTTGATATCTATTTGCAGAAATATGAAACAAGATCTGCACCTCACCCCATAAACAAAAGCTAACTACAGATGGATCAAAGACTTAAATATACAATTTAAACTGTAAAGCTCATCTAAGAAAAAATAGGAGCAAACATAGGGACCCTAATATATGTTTAATAGACTACCAAATATAAGTAAAAATATACAAATAGCAGAAGATAAACTAGATGGCTGAGGTCTTCTAAAAAATGAATTCTTTTGTGTATCAAAAGACTTCTGCAAAAGAATAAAAAGAGAAACTACAGATTGGGAAAAAAATATATTCAGCAAGGACATATCTGACAAGAGAATTTTCTCTAAAATTTATAGAAAACTCCAGCATCTCATCATCAAAAAGACAAACAATCCAATTCAAAAATGGGCAGAAGACATGAACAAACATTTCACCAAAGAAGATATTCAGGTGACCTGAAAACACATGAAGAAATGTTGACGATTATTAGCCATTAAAAAAATGCAAATCAAAGCATTTAGATATCAAGTCATCCCAGCAATAATAGCAAAATTCAACAAGACAAAATATTCAATGCTGGTGAGGATGCAGAGATTGGGACTCTCATATACTGCTAGTGGACTGTGAAATGATGCAACCAATGTGGAAAATGCATGGTGGTTCCTTAAAAAGTTGGAAATAGAAACATCATTTGATTCAACAATCCCATTACTAGGTATATATACTAAAAAAGTGAGAACCAGCACACGCATAGATATTTGCACACCCATGTTCATTGCAGCACTATTCATGACAGCAAAGAGATGGAAACAACCTAAATGCCCATCAACAGATGAATGGACAACCAAACTATGGTACATATATGCAATGGAATACTATGCAACACTAAAGAATAGCGTAGAATCCACAAAACACTGCATAATGTAGATGAATTTGGAAGACATTATGCTAAGCGAAATAAGTCAATCACAGAAAGACAAATGTTGTACAGCTCCCATATTGTGAAAAGTCAAGGAAAGGTTTACATATGGAAGGAAAATTTCTTAGTTGGTTCCCAGGGATGGGAGGGGAGGGAAGGGAAAACTGCTAGATAGGTAATAGACAAGTATTGATTTGGGTGAAAAGAAAGGCAATATTCCAAAAGCAAGTGAACAACACAATAACACTAAGTAAAAGGAAGACACAGAGAGGTGGACAAGAGATACAGACAACAAAGAAACACTTTTAAACTCAATACTGCATTATCAGTAATAAAAAATCCATTAATCTACAGGGGAATACATAGGTACACAGGCTAAATGATCAGTTATGCCTGGGCATAAGAGAATATAACTATGACCATGTAGAAGTTGACAGACTTATATACATGACCCCTCTATTGGCATGGTGCTTAAGACATTTGACTGCTAAACAGAAGGCTGGCAGTTCAAACCAACACTCCTTGGAAGGAAGACTGGGCAATCTACTTCCATAGTGACACTGCCTTGGAAACCCAAGGAGGATCCTACTTGACCGCAGTGCATTTGGTTTTGGTT
>NW_006921937.1:9288-11491 GCF_000298275.1 Orycteropus afer afer
GACTATGGCCCCTAGTCATCCTTTAGGCCTGAAATTGAATTTCCTCCTTCCACTTCCAGGCAAACAATAGACAGACATGTGAGGTGAACATTTACACCAGGTAGGTACACTCTTTATAACAAGCAACCACAGGAGATCAGAAGGACAGTATTTGCACAGGGAGAAAGCTCAGAAGGCAGGAATGCATAGGAAAGGACACAGGGAAAAGGTAACCACAGGGAGGATGTGGGAAGTGAGCTGTAGCATTGTGGGGATTGCAAACAATGTCATGAAACAAAGTATGTAGGAACTGTTGTATAGAAAATGAATTTGCTCTGTAAATTTTCACCCATATAACAAAAAAACAAACAAATAAATAAAATATAAGAAATGAAGAAAAGACCAAAATGGATGTCAGAAGAGACTCTAAAAATTGCTCTTCAATGGAGAATAGGTAAAGTGAATGGAAGAAGTAATGAAATAAAAGAGCTGAACAGAAGATATCAAGGGCAGCTTGAAAAGAAGAAGTAAAGTATTATAATGAAATGTGCAAAGAGCTGGACCCAAAAACCTTTTGATTTTAGAAAACCAAAAGGGAAGAACATGCTCAACATTTCTCAAGCTGAAAAAAGTAAAGAGAAAATTCAATATTCCAGTTGCAATACTGAAGGATTCTATAGGCAAAATATTGAATGATGGAGGAAACATCAAAGGAAGATGGAAAGAAAACACAGTCATTCTTCTAAAAAGAATTTGTCAATGTTCAGCTATTTCAGGAGTTAGCATATAATCAAGAAACAATGGTATTAAAGGAAGAAGTCCAAGCTACACTGAGGGAACTGGCAAAAAACAAGGTTGCAGGAATTGACAGAATACCAACTGAGATGTTTTAACAAACACATGCAGCACTGGAGGCACTTACTTATTTATGCTAAGAAATTTGCATAAAACAGCTACTTGGCCAATTTACTGGAAGAGGTTCATATTTGTGCCCATTCCAAAGAAACATGGTCCAATAGAATGTGGAAATTATTGAACGATATGAATAATATCACATACAAGCAAAATTTTGCTAAAGATAATTTAAAAATTGCAGCAGTATATTGATAATTTCCAGAAATTCAAGCTGGATTCAGAAGAGGATTTGGAACAAGGGATATTGTTTCTGATATCTGATGGCTCTTGGCTGAAAGCAAAGAATATCAGAAAGATGTTCACCTGTGTTTTATTGACTATACAAAAGCATTTGACTGTGAAGATCATAACAAATTATGTATAACTAAAGAATGGAAATTCCAGAACACTAAAATGTCCTAGTAAGGAACTTGTACATAGACCAAGAGTCAGTTGTTCAAATAGAACAAGGGGATACTGCATAGTGTACAATCAAGAAAGGTGTGTGTCAGGGTTGTATCCTTTCATAATATTTATTCAATCTGTACACTGAGAAAATAATCCAGGAAGTTGGACTATATGAAGAAGAATGTGGCATCAGGATTGGAGGAATACTCATTAACAACCTGTGATATGCAGACAACACAACTTTGCTAGCTGAAAGTGAAGATGACTTGAAGTACTTACTGATGAAGATTAAAGACTACAGTCTTCAGTATGGATTACATCTCAACAAAAAGAAAGCAAAAATTCTTACAATTGGAACAATAAACAGCATCACAACAAATGGAGAAAAGATTGCAATTGTCAGGGATTTCATTTTACTGGGAGCTCTGGTAGTGTAGTGCCTAAGACATTTGACTGCTAACCAGAAGGCTGGCAGTTCAAACCCACCAGTGACTCCTCGGAAGGAAGATGGGACAATCTACTTCAATAGGGATGTTGTTGTTGTTGTTAGGTGCTGTGGAGTCATTTCCGATTCATAGCGACCCCATGCACAGCAGAATGAAACACTGCCCGATCCTGCACCAGCTCCATGATCCCTGCTATACTTGAGCCCATGATCGCAGCCACCGTGTCAATCCCTCTCATAGAAGGCCTCCCCCTCTTTCGTCAACCTTCCACCCTACCAAGCATGACATCCTTCTCCAGGGAATGGTCCCTCTGACAAGGTGACCAAAATAGGTGAGACGAAGTCTGGCCATCCTCGCTTCCAAGGAGCATTTTGGGTGCACTTTCTCTAGGACAGGTCTGTTATGTCTTTTAGCAGTCCATGGTACTTTCAGCATTCATCGCCAGCACCACAACTCAAAAGCATCAACTCTTCTTC
>NW_006921937.1:14047-18154 GCF_000298275.1 Orycteropus afer afer
AGTTGTCTGATTCAAAATGGCCAAAACCAGTCCATTTCAGCTCACTAATGCCGAGGATATCAATCTTTATGCATTCCATTTCATTTTTGACAACTTTCAATTTTCCTAGATTCCTATTTCATACATTCCATGTTCCAGTGATTAATGGATGTCTGCAGCTGTTTCTCCTCAATTTGAGTGGTGCCACATCAGCAAATGGAGGTCTCAAAAGCTTTACCTTATCCATAGGACTAACGCTGGGTTTACTCAGATGATGCAGCTCTTTCCCAGTCTTATTTTGAGAGTCTTCTAACCTAATGGGACTATTCGTAATGTTGCACCGTAATGTATCAAACAGTGTTTCTTTGCTATTCATAAGGTTTTTCCCTGGCCAATTCTTTAAGAAGTGGATGGTCTCTTCCTTCTTCCTAGTCTGTCTCAGTCTGTAAACTGGGCTGATTCCTATGTACCATGTGCATCCCACTGGGTTTGAAACACCAGTGGCTCAGCCTCAAAACTCACATCAACACGTTACCACAGTAGGACAAACCAACAGACAAGTTTGTCTCCCGGTTGGAAACCTCTTGTACCACCCTTACCTGGGTCCCTGCAGCTGACTGCTCCTCTGTCCGGGTTCCTGGCTTTTAATGCCCTTTCTCCTGCTCTCCCCCCTGCTGCTTTGGGTGTGCCTGAGTTCCCTCTCCTCACCTGGATCCCTGAAGCTGACATAGTGATACTGCCTCGGAAACCCAAGGAAGGGTCACTATGAATTGGATCTGACTCGATGGCAGTGGGTTTGTTCATTTGTTTTACTTGGATCCACAATCAACACCCATGGAAGCACCAGTCAGGAAATCAGATATTGTATTATACTTGGAAAATTTGTTGCAAAAGACTTCTTTTAAAGTGATGAGGCACAAAGATGTAACTTTAAAGACTAAGGTGTGACTAACCCAAGCCATGGTATTTTTAATCACCTCATATGCATGTGAAAACTGGACAATAAATAAAGAAGATGGAAGAAGAATTGATGTTTTGAATAGTGGTGTTAGCAAATAATACTGAAAATATTTTGGAGTGCTAGAAGAATGAACAACTCTGTCCTGGAAAAAGTGCAGCTGGAATGCTCCTTAGAAGAGACCAGATTTAGTTCAGACTTCATCTCACCTACTTTTGTCATGTTATTAGATGGGACCAATCCCTGGAGAAGGATATCATGTGTGGTAAAGTAGAGGATCAGCAGAAAAGGGAAGACCTTCAATGAGATTGACTATGGCTACAAAGATGGCTTCAAGCATAGGAAGGATTGTGAGTATGGCACAGGATGGGCAGTGTTTTAGTCTGCTGTACATAGGGTCACTATGATTTGGAGCTGACGCGACAGCACCTAACAACTACAACATGGCCCCTTACATTTTAAAGTTTTACTGCATCCTTTAGATGTATTCCTTCATAAAAATATGCATTGCTTATGTTTATTCTGAATTACTTTATTAACTGCAAGTTGGATTTTTCATGTATAAAATAAAAATGTATATATAAATGTCTTAATTACTTTTTATTAATTTTGTTCCTCATCTTTTGTGATGTTTTTTGTTGTTATCCTTTTTGTTGTTTGAGGTAGTTTTCATTTGGTTTCCTTGGATTTTCCTGGTATGCAATCATAAAATATGCAAAAGATAGTAAATTTAACTCCTTTTTCCCAATTTGTATACCTCTAGCCCCCACCCCCACCTTATCCATTTATGCTGCCTATTCCTCAAGTCAAGTTGAAGTTGAAGACAATTAAAACAAGTCCACAAGAACCAAAATATGATCTTGATGGTATTTCTCCTGAATTTAGAGACAATTTAAAGAATAGATTTGATGCATTGAACACCAGTGACTGAAAACCAGAGGAATTATGGAACGACATCAAGAACATTATCCATGAAGAAAGCAAGAGGTCATTAAAAAGACAGGAAAGGAAGAAAAGACCAAAATGAATGTCTGAAAGGACTATGAAACTTGCCCTCAAGCAGAGAGTAGTTAAAGCAAATGGAAGAAATGGCAAGATGAAAGAGTGAACAGAAGATTTCAAAGAGCAGCTTGAGAAGACAAAGCCAATTACCATAATGAAATGTGGAAAGACCTGGAGTTAGAAAACCAAAAGATGCTTGGTATTTCTCAAGCTGAAAGAACTTAAGAAAAAGAAAATATTTAAGCCTTGAGTTGCAATACTGAGACTCTATGGATAAAATATTGGATGATTGAAGAAACATCAAAGAAGATGAAAGGAATACACAGAGTCACTGTACCAAAAAGAATTGGTTGATGTTCATCCATTTCAGGAGTTGGCATATGATCAAGAACCAGTGGTATTGAAGGAAGAAGTTGAAGCTGCACTGAAGGAATTGGTGAAGAACAAGGCTCCAGGAATTGACAGAATACCCATTGAGGTGTTTCAACAAATGGTTGCCCTGATGGAGGCACTAATTTGCCTATGCTAAGAGATTTGGAAGACAGCTACCTGGCCAACTGACTGGAAGAGATCCATATTTGTGCCCATTCCAAAGAAAGGTGATCCCACAGAATGTGGAAATTATTGAACAATATCATTAGTATCACATGCAAATAAAATCTTACTGAAGATAATTCAATAGTGGTTGCAGCAGTATATTGACAGAGAGCTTCCAGAAATGCAAGCTGGATTTGGAGAGCACATGGAACGAGGGATATCATTGCTGATGTCAGATGGATCTTAGCTGAAAGCGAAGAATACCAGAAAGATGTTTTCTTGTGTTTCATTGAGTAGGTGAAGCATTCAATTGTGTGGATCATAACAAATTATAGATATTTGAGAAGAATGGGAATTCCAGAATACTTGATTGTACTCATGAGGAACCTGTGCATAGATTAGAAGGTTGTTGTTCAAACAGGACAACTGTTTGATGGATACAACCATGGATACTGCATGGTTCAAAATCAGGAAGGGAGTGCATCAAGGTTGTATCCTTTCACTATACTTATTCAAATTGTATGCTGAGGAAATAATCCAAGAAGCTGGATTATATGAACAAGAATGTGGCATCAGGATTACAGGAAGACTCATTAACAACCTGCCATACACAGATGACACAACTTTGCTTCCTGAAAGTGAGAATGACTCGAACCACTTACTGATGAAGATTAAAGACTACATTCTACAGTATGGATTGCTCCTCAATATAAAGAAAACAAAAAATCCTAACAACTTGTCCAATAAACAGTTTCACAATAAATGGAGAGGAGATTGAAGTTGTCAAGGATTTCATATTAGTTTTATAATCAACACCAATGGAAGCAGCAGTCAAAATATCAGATGACTTATTATTGCATTGGGCAAATCTGCTGCAAAAGACCTCTTCCAAGTGATGAATAGCAAAGATATCTCCTTGAAGACTAAGGTGTGCCTTAACCAAGCCTTGATATTTTCAATCCCCTCTTATGCATGTGAGAGCTAGACAATGAATAAGGAAGATCAGAGAACAGGTGATGCTTTTGAGTTGTGGTGTTGGAGAAGAATGCTAAGAATACTATGGTCTGCTAAAAGGACTAACAAATCTGTCCTGGAGGAAGTGCAGCCGGAATGCTCCTTGGAGGTGAGAATGGCCAGACTTCGTCTCATCTACTTTGGTCATGTTGTCAGAAGGAACCATTTCCTGGACAAGGATATCATGCTTGGTAAAGTGGAGGGTCAGTGAAGAAGGGGAAGGCCTTTAGTGAAACATATTCACACAGTAGCTGCAACAATGGGCTCAGGTATAGCAAGCATCATGAGGCTGGCATAGGACTGGGCAGTGTTTTGTCCTGTGGCGCATAGGGTCACTATGAGTCGGATACCACTCGAGGGCACCTAACAGCATTCTGCAAATAATAGTGATGCTAATGGATATTTTTTTCTTGTTCCGGACTAGTATGATAAGCATGTTCTTAGGCCTGTCTCATTCAGTATGATGCTGACTTTTGACCTAAGGTAGATATTTTATCATATTAAGATTTTATTAGGTTTTGGAAGTTTCCACCTCTTCCTATAATTAATCAGTATTTTATTCTTTAAACTATTGAATTTTGTCAAATGCCTTTCCAGGATCTAAGACTTTTCTCTTT
>NW_006921937.1:26589-45984 GCF_000298275.1 Orycteropus afer afer
AAAAAAAAAAAAAAAAAATTCCTTTTCGTAACGGCCTTGGAGATGAAGCCAACCAACAAACCAACCTGTTTTCAATCAGTTCCAACTCACAGTGACCCCACGTGTGTCAGAACAGAACTATGCTCCTTAGGGTTTCAATAGCGGATTTTTCAGAAATAGATCAACAGATCTTTCTTCCAAGGTGCCTCTGGGTGGATTTGAACCTTCAGCTTTTTAGTTAGCATCAAGTGTTCTAATGATTTGCACCTCTCGGCAACTCAAAGACTAATTATTTAATTAGTTCCCTAATTTTATACACACACATACACACACATATATATACACACACATATATATTGTTGTTGTTGTTATGTGCCGTGGAGTCGGACCTGACTCATAGTGACCCCTCTTTAGGTTTCTGAGGCGGTATCACTACGGAAGTAGATTGCCCAACCTTCCTTCTGAGGAATGGCTGGTGGGTTTGAACTGCCAGCCTTCTGGTTAGCAGTAAAGTGCCTTAGGCATTATGCTACTAGAGCTCCCATACATATATATTAGTTCTGTAGTATTTTAATGTACTTTTTCTACTAAATTTTTTATGGTAAAGGTGACTGGTTTAAGAAACAGAGATTTTGTGTGCATATGCATGTGTGAGCTTTTTGGTTCTACTTGCAAGACTCTATAAAATTCCCCATCATCTTCCAAATATGACAGTCTGAAAAGCATTTTTAAATAGTGTACAGCTTGGAGATGGACTCCTTGCAATGAATGGCACTAAAGGTATTTTGTATGACCTCCCCATATTTAGAAATACAAACTTACTTCTTTGTTGTTGGCTATAAAATAGCAATTTCCTGTCCACAGACAGCTGCCGAAATCTCTGTACCCAATAAAAGAATATTCAACTGATTCTTGCTAATGTAAGTGCATGCGAAAAATGAAGCAGAACTCGTAGGAAGATGGAAAATGCTCTTTTCCTTTTCTCTGTTTCCACAAAATGACAAGAGTATCAATGAACTGACAAATGTGCAGTCTGCCAATTTCATCTGAGGATTTCACTATTTCAGAAATGCAGGTGCAGATTAATATGTCTTTAGATTTATATTTCGAGATGAAATTTTAACACTGCAATATATAATAAAAAATAAGTAATATTTCACTGCTATATCACATTCCATTCTGAAATTATCCTACCTATTCTAATCATTCATCATTCCTTTCTAACTATAGAAATCTATAACTCTGAAAGTGATGGGTTCTAACTCTTCCATTTTCTTTGAGACTGCATTGGTAGCAGGAATAATAAATTAGTTTCCTACTTCAGTTGAGTTGCCATCTAAAATCTCTATTTGGCATATGTTAATCCTCTCTCTAATTTCAATAAATGGGTATTTTAGTATAATAAAAATGAAAAAAAATTATTATATTTGCCTTCATGGATTATATTCCTAAAGGTTTACCTATTAAAGCCATCGAGTTACTTGTAGTTTAAGAGAACTGTACTCTGCTGACACTTCCCTTCAGTTTCATCTTGCTATGGAAAAAGTTTACAGCAGCTTTTTTGAAAATGTCTTTCTTGAAGTATTAGAATTTTGCAGGATATAATAGGCCTTCAGCCAAAATAAATGGAGGTAGGATTTAATAAGCAACTGTATTTGGGAAATTCCGGGTTAAAACAAGTAAGGAGTTTATTTTACCTCTTTAATTCAGAATCTGGGGCTTTTGATATGCTAATCTGTATTGTGACTTTCTGAAAAGGCCATGAACTCTAAAGTTTTTCCAAATATTGGAGGTCATAAAATCATTAAAAAATATGATCTGAAAAAAAAAATAAAGAAAACAAGTCTTACTAGGTTAATCTCCAATTTTCTTTTCTGTCAAGATATGAGAATCAATGTTAAATACATCCATTAAGGAATGACTGAGAAAAGTGACCTCCACTGGGTTTTTGAGGTGGTAAATCTATAGAAAGTAGACTGCCCATCTTCCTTCCACAGAGAGGCTGGTGAGTGCCAGCGTTCTGGTTTGAGGAGTCAAATGCCTTAGGTACTACACCACCACAGCTCCTGATATCAGATACACCTTGGCAGAAAGCAAAGCATACCAGAAAGATGTTTACTTGTATTTTATTGATGATGCAAAAGCATTCGACTATGTGGATCATAACAAATTATGGATAAAATTGAGAAGAATGGGAATTCCAGAACACTTAATTGTACTCATGAAGAACTTGAACATAGACCAAGAGGCTGTCGTTTGAACACAACAAGGGGACACTGCATGGTTTAAAATCAAGAAGGAGTGTGTCAGGGTTGTATCCTTTCACCATACTTATTCAATCTGTGTGCTGAGCAAATAATCCAAGAAGCTAGACCATATGAAGAAGAATGTGGCATCAAGATTGGAGGAAGACTCATCACAATCTGCAGTATACAGATGACACAACCTCGCTTGCTGCAAGTTAGGATGATTTGAAGCTCTTACTGATGAAGACTAAGGACTACAGTTTGCAGTATGGATTACATCTCAATATAAAGAAAACCAAAAATCTTACAACTGCACCAGTAAGAAGCATCATGATAAATGGAGAAAAGACTGAAATTATCAAAGATTTCATATTACTTCATTCCATAATCAACAGCAATGGAAGCAGCAGTCAAGAAACCAGACTACATTGCACTGGGCAATTCTGCTGCAAAAGACCTCTTTCAAGTGATAAAGAGCAAAGATGTCCCTTTGAAAACTAAGGTGTGCCTAATCCAAGCCATGATGTTTTCAATCACCTCATATGCATGTGTAAGCCCAACAATGAATGAAGAGACTGAAGAAGAGTTGATGTATTTGATTTGTGGTGTTGTAAAGAATACTGAAAGCGCCATGGACTGCCAAAAGAATGAACAAATCTCTCCTGGAAGGAGTGCAGCCAAAATGCTCCTTTGTTGTTGTTGCTGTTATGTGCCGTCGAGTCAGCCCCAACTCATAGCGACCCCTCCTTGGGTTTCTGAGGCAGTATCACTACGGAAGTAGATTGCCCCATCTTCCTTCCGAGGAGTGGCCTTAGAAGTAGAAATGGCCAGAGTTCATCTCACCTACTTTGGTCAAGTTGTCAGAAAGAACCATTGTCTGGAGAAGGACATCATGCTTGGTAAAGTGGAGGGTAAGCAAAAAAGGGGAAGGCACTCAAGGAGATGAATTGACATGGTGGCTGCAATGATAGGCTCAGGTATAGTGAGGATTGTGAGGCTGGCACAGGACTAGGTAACATTTCATTCCATTGTACTATGGTCACAAGGAGTCATGCTCAATGACTCTCATGAGTCAGAGAAAACTTGATGGTACCTAACAACAACAACAACAACAAATAAAGTACAGTATTGTGTTATTTTTGTGGTACGCCACTGAGTTGATGAAATTTGACTCAAAGTGACCCTATAGGACAGAGTAGATCTGCCCCGTAAGTTTTCCAAAGCTACAATCTTTAAGGAAGCAAATAGCCTCATCTTTCTTCTACAAAGTGGCTGGTAGGTTCAAATCACTGATCTTTCAGTTAGCAGTCAAATCTAACCACTGCACCACCAAAGCTTCTTAGAATATTGTACAGCCATCAAAGATAATTATTTAAGGGATTTTTAGTGGCATGGAACATGTTAATGATATAATAATGTTGTTGTTGTTACGTGCCATCGAGTCGGACCTGACTCACAGCGACCCCTCCTTGGGTTTCTGAGGCAGTATCACTATGCAAGTAGATTGCCCTGTCTTCCTTCTGAGGAGTGGCTGGTGGGTTCGAACCGCCAGCCTTCTGGTTAGCTGTCAAGTGCCTTAGGCGCTAAAAATAATATAGAACTACATAGAATTTGGTAACATGTAGGATATTACTGAAAGGAAACACACACAGAGGGAACAATGGCATGGTTTCCTCTAGTTTTCAGAGTTATGGCTGATTTTTTTCTTCCTTATATTTTCATATAAATTTCACTTTTTTATGACTTATATATATTAATTTTATAATGTGAAGAAAGTTAAAAACCAATTATTATTTTTCTTCTGAACTTCTTGCTTGACCCTTTATTTACTTTTTCTTTGCCTCTAATCAATCCTCTGTTATCAAGGGTCAGCAAACTGTAGCTCATGGGGCCAATCTAGCCAATGCCTGTTTTTCAAAGATAGTTTTATAGGAGCACAGTCTTGTCCATTCATCACATGTTGTCTATTGTGCTTTCACTCTACAAAGGCAAAGATGAGTAGTGAGGCCCTATGTCCCATAGAGCCTAAATTATTTTCTACATAGAAGGGCTGGGATATGAGAAAGGCAAAGTAAGTGCCTGAGGACTTCCAGTAAGATGGAGGAATAGGCAGACAAGCATCACAGACCTCTTCAACAAAGAAAAGAGAAAATAACTGACAGAGATACAGAAGATAATCCTGGAGCCCTGAGCTTTGAAAGGAACTATACAGAAGTGGATTAGGCACCAACTAGCAGAAAAACCTGAATGAAAACAGTGAGTACAGAGATTGTCAGAGCAGTGGACTGTCAGCTACTCTGACAAGACCAACAGCCTGAATATTGCCAAGTGGTGTTGGGACCTTAGAATTGACCTAAAGATCAGCCCTGGTCACCAAGGGCTGCAGGGACAACTGTGCTGGCAGCCTATGACTAGGAAGGGAAATAGCAAGGAGGGAGACAACCTGAGCTATGGATTTTCGGCTATTCAGAGGGCGTAGCCATTTTGAGTGTTCACAAGCTACAGCCATTTGAATGTTTACAAGTGGTGGTCATTTTGAATGTTTATAAGCAGCAGCCATTTTGGATATTTAAGGTGATTGGAGGCAACAGCAGGGATTCAGATGAGGCAAGGGCCTTGCCCCACAAGTGGCAAGGTGGAAAAGTGGGGGAAAGGAGAAGAAGAAGGCCAGGGGGGTGGAACAGAGCGAGGAGGCAATGGCAGGGATCCAGGTAAGGGGAGGTTGAAGAGGTTTCCAACAGCTAAGGGAGACAAACTTGTCTGCTGATTTGTCCTACTGTGGTGATATGTTGCTGTGAGTCTTGAGGCTGTGCCACCAGTGTTTTAAACCCAGTGGGGTGCACATTGTGCATAGGTTTCAGCACAGCTTGCAGACTGACACAGACTAGGAAGAAGAAAGAGGCCATCAACTTTTCAAAGAATTGGCCAGGGAAAGCCTTATAAATAGCAGAGAAACACTGTCTGATACATTACTGCACAACTTTATGAATAGCCAGGAAACAGCGTCCCATAGAGAGGAGAAGGATGAGTCACTTAGGTTAGAAGGCTCTAAAATAGGACTGGGAAAGAGCTGCATCATCAGAGTAAAACCAGCTTTACTAATATGGATAAGGTAAAGCTTTTGAGACCTCCATTTGCTGAAATGGCACAACTCAAGTTGAGAACAAATAGCTGCAAACATCCATTAATAATCAGAACATGGAATGTATGAAGGATGAGTCTAGGAAAATAGGAAATTGTCAAAAATGAAATGGAACGAATAAAGATTGATATCCTTGGCATCAGTGAGCTGAAATGGACTGGTTTTGGACATTTTGAATCAGACAACCGTATGATCTACTATGCTGGAATGACAATTTGAAGAGAAATGGCATAGCATTCATCATCACAAAGGATGTTTCAAGATCTGTCTTGAAGTACAATGCTGTCAGTGATAGGATAATACCCATATGCCTATAAAGAAGACCAATTAATACGACTATTATTCAAATTTATGCATAACCCACCAAAGCCAATGATGATGAAATTGAAGATTATTATCAACTTCTACAGTCTGAAATTGACTGACCATGCAATCAGGATGTGTTAATTATCACTGGTGACTGGAATGCAAAAATTGGAAACAAAGAAGAATCACTAAATAATTTGGCCTTGGTGATAGAAATAATATTGGAACTCGCATGGTAGAATTTTGCAAGATGGACAACTTATTCATTGTAAATACTTTTTTTCAATAACACAAACAGTGGCTGTACAGGTGGACTTTGCCAGATGAACACACAGGAATCAGATTGACTACATCTGTGGCAAGAGGCAATGGGAAAGCTCAATAGTTTTAGACAAAACAAGGCCAGGAGCTGATTGTGGAACAGACCATCTATTGCTCATATGCACATTCAACTGAAGTTAAAGACAATTAAAACAAGTCCATGAGAGCCAAAATATGATCTGGAGTATATCCCTCCTGAATTTAGAGACCATCTAAAGAATAAATTTCAAGCATTCAACAGCAAAGACTGAAAACCAGAAGAATTGTGGGATGACATCAAGAACATCATCCATGAAGAAAGCAAGAGGTCACTAAAAAGACAAGAAAAGAAGAGAAGATCAAAATGGAATGCAGAAGAGACTCTGAAACTTGCCCTTGAGCATAGAGTATGTAAAACAAATGGAAGAAATAACAAGACAAAAGAGCTGAACAGAAGATTTCAAAGAGCAGCTGGAGCAGAGAAAACCAATTACTATAATGAAATGTGCAAAGACTTGGAGTTTGAAAACCAAAAGGGAAGAACACGCTCAGCATTTTTCAAGCTGAAAGAACTGAGGAAAAAAATTTAAGCCTTGAGTTGCCATATTGAAAGATTCTATGGCAGAATATTGAATGATGCAGGAGCATCAAAAGGTGGAAGGAATACACAGAGTCATTGTACCAGAAAGAACTGGAAGATCTTCAGTCATTTCAAGAGGTGGCATATGATCAAGAACCAATAGTACTGAAGGAGGAAGTTGAAGCTGGAATGAAGGAATTGGCAAAGAAAAGGTTCCAGGAATTGATGGAATACCCATTAAGATATTTCAACAAATGGATGCCCCACTGGAGGCACTCACTGAGTTATGCCAAGAGATTTGGAAGACAGCTATCTGGCCAAATGATTGGAAGAGATCCATATTTATGCCCATTCCAAAGAAAGGTGATCCCACAGAATGTGGAAATTATAGAACAATATAATTAATATCGCACCCAAGTAAAATCTTACTGAAGATAATTCAAAAATGGTTGCAGCAGTATACTGACAGAGAACTTCTAGAGGTAGAGGCTGGATTCAGAGGGGGGAAGTGGAAGAAGGGATATCATAGCTGCTGTCAGATGGATCTTGGCTCAAGGCAAAGAATATCAGAAAGATGTTTACATGTGTTTTATTGACTATGCAAAAGTGTTCTGGTTTGAGTAGTCAAATGCCTTAGGCACTACACAACCACAGCTCCTGATATGAGATAAATCGTGGCTGAAAGCGAAGTATACCAGAAAGATGTTTACTTGTATTTTATTGATGATGCAAAAGCATTTGACTGTGTGGATCATAACAAATTGTGGGTAACATTGAGAAGAATGGGAATTCCCAAACATTTGATTGTACTCATGAGGAACCTGTACATAGACCAGGAGGCTGTGTCTGTCATTCAAACAGAAATAGGAACATTGCATGGTTTAAAATCAAGAAGGGAGTGTGTCAGGGTTGTATCCCTTCCCCATACTTATTCAATCTATATGCTGAGTAAATAATCCAATTACTTCTCAATATAAAGAAAAGAAAAATCCACACAACTGGACCTAAAATCAGCCTCATGATAAATGGAGAAAAGATTGAGGTTGTCAAAGAATTCATATTGCTTGGTTCTACAATTGATGCCAATGGAAGCAGTAGTCAGGACATTAGATGACATATAGCACTGGACAAGTCAGCTGCAAAGGACCGCTTTCAATTGCCAAGGAGCTAAGATGTCTCCTTGAGGATTAAGGTGCACCTCACACAAGCCATGATATTTTCAATCACCTCATATGCATGTGAGAGCTGGATAGTAAATAAGGAAGACCTAAGAAGAATTGATGCTTTTGAGTTGTGGTGCTGGTGAAGAATATTGAAAGTACCATAGGCTGTGAAAAGAGCTAACAGATCTGTCCTGGAGGAAGTGCAGCCAAAATGCTCTTTGGAAGCGAGAATGGCCAGACTTTGTCTCACCTACTTTGGTCATATTATCAGAAGGGACCATTCCCTGGAGAAGGATGTCATGCTTGGTAAGGGGGAGAGTAGACAAAAGAGGGGAATGCCTTCAACAAGATGGATTGACACGGTGGCTGCAATGATGAGCTTAAGTATAGCAGGGATCATGGAGCTGGTGCGGGATTGGGCAGTGTTTTGTTCTGCTGTGCATAGGGTTGCTATGAGTCAGAAATGACTCAGTGGCACCTAACAAAATCAAAGAGACTGAGGGTGCATCCATTTTGAATGTTTACAAGCAGCAGCTATTTTGGATATTTTAAAAGACCATGGGTGCAGCCACTTTGAACGTTAACAGTGGTAGCCATTTTGGATATTTAGTGACAGAGGGCAGAGCCATTTTGAACCTTTACAAGTCGTGGCCATTTTGGATTTTAAATTGATAGCATTCTCATTCTGATTCCAGGGACCTACAAATAGGCTCTGTTTGTCAAGAATGGCAGGGACATATGGGAGGCTGACAACAGGAAAGGAGGCAGGTGATAAGTGTATAAGTGCTGTCAACTAGAAAATAGAGGAGCACAGCACAGTACCCTGCTTACATAGATAACATACACACAAAACAGAGAAAATGAAAATTTTGGGCAAGTCATTTCAACATACAGTCACCAACTAAACATAAACACAAAAACACCACAATGCCTCAGAGACAACAGAGCATCACAGTCCACACAAAGAAGCAAGATAAAGCATGAAAACAAGGGACCAGGATACAGACCCAAAACACATCCCTGAGGAAGATTCAGCATTGAAACTTCCTGATAAGGAATTCAAAAGAATTACATTTAGGTATCTTCAACAAATTGAGAGGCAAATCAAGGAAAATACTGATAAAATTGAGGAAAACACAAAGAAAACCCTAGAACAATTTCAAAAGACAATATAAGAACAAAATGACAGAATAAATGAAAAATTAGAAATGATGCAAATCTACACACAGAAATCCAGAAGATTAATACAAAATTTTCAGAAATAGATAACACATTGAATGGGCAAAGGAATAGAATTGAACCAATGGAAGACAGAATTACTGAGATTGAAAAGGGATCAATCAGAAAAAAAAAAAATCAAAACAAAATGAAGAAAGCCTAAGGTTCATGTGGAATACCATCAAAAGAAATAATGTACAGTAATTGGAATTCCAGAACTGGAAGAGACAAATAAAAACACAGAAAAAATTGTCAAAGATTTGTTGGAAGAGAATTTTCCTGGTATGATGAAAGATGAGAATATATCCAGTCAAGAAGTCCAACAAACCCCATACAAGATAGACCCCAAAAGAAAATCACCAAGACATATCATCATCAAACTCACCAAAGAAAAAGAAAGAATACTGAGAGCAGCACGGGAAAAACAAAAAGTTACCTACAAGGGGCAACCAATAAGACTAAGCTTGGATTTTTCAGCAGAAACCATGCATGTGAGAAGACAATGGAAAGGTATACATAAAACCCTGAAAAAGAAAAATTTCCAACCAAGAATTATGTACCCAGCAAAACTGTCCCTCAAATATGATGGTGAAATTAGGACATTTCCAGATATGCAGAAATTAAGGGAATTTGTTAAAACCAGGCCAACCTTCAAGAGATGCTAAAAGGAGTCCTTTGAACAGAGAAGCAATGACAGCACACAACTGACCATTAACACACATGGTGACATAACCCAGAAATCAACCCAGTTATTGAAGTACCTAAAGTAAATAAGCCTAAAAGATTGTAAACAGGGAACCAGAAACATCAATTGACAAATGAGGACAACTACAAACCAAAAAGAGGGAAAAAATTGTGTAGTCACAGAACTTCTAGATGGTAGAGAAGTCAAGACAACCACAAGATAGAGTAGACTGTTCTAAACTTGGGAAGAAAACTATAAATCACAGGATAACCTCAAAGAAAAATAAAAAAACCTTTACATCAAAATAAAAAAAAGGACCACCACAAATATTCAGCAAATACTAAAACAATAGCAACGAAGGAAGTGATAACATGATTCAGAAACAAAATGAGTTCAGCACAGAAAGTTATATGGGACAATGAAATCAACACCACGAAAAAGCACATAACAAAAATGACAGCAACAAATTCATATTTGCCGATAATTACATATCTGGCAAGGGACTTATCTCTAAGATTAATAGAAAACTCCAATGCCTCAACAGCAAAGTAATTGACAATCCAATTAAAAAATGGGTAGAAGACATGAATAGACACTTCACCAAGGAGGATATGCAGGTGGCCAGCAAATACATGAAGAGATGCTCATGATCATTGGCCAAGAGAGATACAAATCAAAACAACAATGAAATACCATCTCACCCCAGCACTGATGGCAAGGTTCAACAAGACAGAAAATAACAAATACTGGCAGGCATGTGGAGAGATTGGGACTCTCATACACTGCTGTTGGGACTGTAAAATGGTACAACCACTGTGGAAAGCAGTATGGCGATTCCTTAGAAAGCTGGAATTGGAAATACCATTTGACCCAGTAATCCCATTACCAGGTATATATCTTACAGATGTGAGAGCCAGGACAGGAACAGACATATGCACACCCATGTTCATCGCAGCACAATTTACAATAGCAAAAAGATGGAAACAACCTACGTGCCCATCAACAGAAGAGTGGATGACCAAACTATGGTACATACACATAATGGAATGCTATGCAGCACTAAAGAATAAAGTAGAGTCTGCAAAACACTGCATAATTTGGATGAACTTGGAGGATGTTATGCTGAGTGAAATAAATCAATCACAGAAGGACAAATATAGTATTAGTCCATTGTTGTGGAGGGTTAAGGAAAGGATTATATATGTATGGAAACTTTCTTTGTTTGTTGCCAGCGGGGGGACAGGAGGGGAGGGAATCCTGCAAGAAAAAAAAATGCATTGGCTCATGTGACTTTAGTTTTGTGTATTTCACTATACATAAATTATATTTCAATAAAATGCATTTTAAAAAATTAAGTGCCTAGGATACACAATTTAAGACAGAATTTGCTCTCCAGGATATTATATGCTCTAATGTGTAGCAATGAATTGTGTGGTAGATGTTTGTATCAGTCCAGGTCCTCTGAGGAGCAAATGCAAAGACTGAGTTAGATGTACAAGAGATTAGTTGAGAGAAATGCTTGTGAAGAATAAAAGAGAGAAGGAGTAAAGGTAGATGGGAAGTTCCTCTATCAACCTGTAGGTCTGACTTCTATAAGAGAATAAAGAGACAATGGAGGGTTGAATAGTGTCTCTAAAAACTATATGTTCATGTCTTAACCTACAGGTAGGTCTTAAATCCAATGACAAGTGTCCTTATAAGAGAAAGAAGAGAAGACACAGACCCAGAGGAGAAGGTGCAATGTCACTATAACCATAAGTTCTCAGTGAATACCATTTGGGGAAGAGTACAAACTAATGGCATAGCCAACAGGTGCTCATTACTGACAGAATAAACAGGACTAGAATGGGTAGAACAGCATACATCAGCAGCAGCCTAGGTTCTCTGAATTTAGGCTCCTGTCGACAGGGTAATGTTAGATTGCATCCAAGCATATCCCAGTTTGCATCTTGGGGAGAGAATGTCTAAATTTCTCTCTCCCAGAATTAAATATGAATTGGACAGCGATGTCTATGTGACAAGTAGAATTTACAGAAGACAGATGAGGGATGAGGTAGTAAAGTGAGTAATAAAAGGTAAAAAGAGGATAATAAAAGTGGAATTCTCCCTGAAGGCAATGGACATCATTTATTGCCCCTGTTCAGAGTGAGCTAGAATTACTGACGCCAAAAAACAGCCCTTCTTCCTTTACCTCACTAAGATAGGTTAACAGGGTTCTGAGTTACTTTAAAGGGCAATCTCCCCCTAAGGCACATATTTTACTTTATGTCCATTAGTAGCTATTCTGTCCATTACCAGCTAAGGAGATGGGGATGCAGATAGAGCATACCTGTGCACCCAGCAGGCCAGGTGAGGATGGAGGTAGAGTTACACAACCACAAAACAAGGAATGCCTGTGGCACCAGAATCTGAAAGAAGCAACGTAGGATTCTCCTTAAGAGCGTCTAAAAGAAATGGCTTCCTGCCAAAACTTCTGGCTTTTAGCCTTTAGAACTATGAGAGAATAAATTTTTGTTATTTTAAGTCACTAAATAATGTGGTAATTTGTTCCAACAGCCACCAAGAAACTAATGCAGGGACAGAAGAAGATTAGTTAAGAGAGCCTCAATGTACACTGTCATTCTGAGAAAGTCTTAGTAGGCCCATTGGGAGCCCAAGAACAAGATTGACCCTAGACATGTCTCTGCATCAGGAGACTTCTGGAGCTAATACCTTTGTCCTGCTCGGTCATTGGGTGGGATCATCCCCAGTAAAGAATAGCCTTGGCATGAATATAGTGGATCCAATGGTGCCACAATGGAGACTCAGCTGAATGCACTCCTCAAAGAAAACTCTTCTGAGGAAACGTGTGAGTGGTACACCACCATGGCCAATACAGTGCTTATTAATATTTGCCCATTTCATTTGAGGTGTGTGGCAGACATTATTGTTGTTTTCACCCAAATCATTGTTCCCCTTCCCTTCTTATGGTTTGGGACAGATTGACCCCATTTTGAACGAAGCCGTTCGGGGTTGTATCATCCCAAGTGTCACAATGAGTAATGCATAGATGATTCGATCACAGTGATGTTTAGCACTTTCATTCAGTGGTTGTAGTTAATATCAGGTTCTTGTTCCTTGGATATGAATGAGGAAGCATGGGACCTTGGTCATTGCTAAAAGTGTGTGTTAATCAGGAATGTTGCCAGCTAAAAGTAACCAAAAAATCTGACTAATGTGGCTTTCTTTTTGTCACATAGCAAGATCAGAGATGAAAAGCTCCTGGCACTGGTATTAAGACAACATCTCTGTGATTCACTTGTAGCAGCTCCAATCATAATATATTCATCTCAGTGGTAGGAGGTAGAAGTGATACAGGGCACATCATTTCTCCTAACATGTCTTCTCCCATCAGGGATGAAAGAGTGCCATTCCCAGATACCTCTAAAGTCATCTGTTCGTCTAAGACTGGGTTACACACTGTGTTGTTTTTCTAAAGCTGCCATGAGAAAACACCATGAAGTAGGTGTTTTTTTTTTAAAGAAAAAGAAAAGAAAGAAAGAAAAATATTTTTCACAGCTTCAGCAGCTAGGAATCCAAATCAGAGTCTCAGCCATGTTGATCCTTTCTGGAGCTTTGAGAGACAAACTATTCCATGCCTCTGTTCTAGTTTCTGGTGGCTGCTGGAAATCCTTGGCATTCCTTTTCTTGTAGATGAATCTTCATGTACTATTTTCCCCCTCTCTATTTCCATGTCTGTTCTCTCCTTTTTTAAATATAAACTAACAACAGGCAGAAGGGATTTGGATGAGGACAAACCGTACTCAGGTATGACCTCTGATAACAAAAGAAAACAAACAAAACAAAGCAAAAGAAAATCTCTATTTTCAAACAAGGTTACATTCACAGGTATAGGAATTAGGACTTCAATGTATTTTTCTTTGTGGGGGCACAATTCAATCTATAACACACACTTAACTCTAGATCAGAGCCAGGACTCACATTTCTGAAGATCAGGAAATTCTCTGTTACATGGTAAACAAAGTTAAGATTCTGCCTAGCACAAAATAGCAGGGGGTGGTGGGAAGTAGCTTTTGGAAACACAACAGAGTCAGCCACTTAACTATTTTACAAGGCCAGCCTGAGGATGAAGCTACACAGAGAGACAGGCAGAACTGGACAAACAGAGAAATGGAATCAGAGCCCCCATCAAACCATACCTGAAAGTCACCTGCCTCTGGAATTTTCTGTTCTGTGAACTTTTATAACCCCTCTGGTAGTCAAATCAGTTCACCTAGTTTTTCTCGTTCACGCATGTGAAGACCTTCATGGACCCAAGGGAAGTGAAATTCCTTTGTCTTTAGCCTTTCCAAGACCCTGGGTGGCAAAAACAATGAAGCACTTGACTACTAGCTGGAAAGTTATCAGTTCAAACTCTCCCAAGTGTGCCTGAGAAGACAGGCTTTGTTATCTGCTTCCAAAAGGACACACCCTTGAAAAAGTTATGGAGCAGTTCTACTCTGCACACATGGGGTCTAAATGACTCAAAACTGACTCAAAAGCAACTAACATGACAATATTTTCAAGACAGAGCAGCAAAATTGAAACTCAGCCAAGTGGGTTGGAGATACCAGTTAATACTTGCTTGCAAATTACAGAAACCACTAACTCAAAACGATTTAACCAATAATGAAATGGATTGTTTTTCTTAACTCTAAGTCTGAAAGGAGAGCAGACTCCAAGTAGAGTATGATCAGCAGCTCAAGAATACCATCAAGAATGTAGGTTCTTTCTGTCTCTCCATTCTACCAACCTTCACATCAGCTTCAGTGTAAGGTAAACATTGCTGCCTTTGGTGATGAAATCTATATTCAACAGGAAAGAGAAGAGTATGGAACACTGGTCAGATAGGGCCAATCTGGACCAAAAATATATGAAGCAAATGGCTGCATGGAGGAGCTATAGGAATGAGATTTAGAAATAGTTGGTATATATGAAAGTATGTATGTGTGAATACAACTTCCAATTTTCCTAGATTTGTACTTTGTACAGTCCACATTCCAATAATTGATGGATATTTGTAGTTGTTTCTTCCCATTTTGAGTTGTGCACCATCAGCAAAAGGAGGTCCTGAAAGCTTTAGTCCATCCACATCGTTAAGGTCAACTCTACTTTGAGGAGGCAACTCTTCCTCAATTGTATTTTGAGTGCCTTCCAACCTGAGGGGCTTATCTTCTGGCACTATATCAGACAGTGTTTCAAGGATATTCATAAAGTTTTACAATAATATATCAGACATTGTTTACTGCTACTCATAAGATTTTCACTGGCCAATATTTTCAGAAGTTGATGGCCCATCTTTCTTCTCAGTCTGTCTTAGTCTGGAAGCTCTCCTGAAATTTGTCCACCATGGATGACCCTTCAGGGATTTGAGATACTCGTGGCATAGCCTCCACCAGCCTCATAGCAATGTGCAACCCACCACAGTATGACAAACTGAAAGATAAGAAGAGTTGCAAACATTCATTAATAATCAGAGCATGGAATGTATGAAGTATAAATCTAGGAAAATTGGAAGTTGACAAAAATGAAACAAAATGCATACAGATTGATATCCTAGGTATTAGTGAGCTGAAATGGACTGGCCATTATGAATCAGATAATCATATGGTCTATTATGCTGGGAATGACAAATTGAAGAAGAATGATACAGTCCTCATCAAAAAGAATATTTCAAGATCTGTCCTGAAGTACAATACTGTCAGTAATAGGATAATATCTATATACTTACAGGGAAGACCAGTTAATATTACTATTATTCAAATTTCTGTACCACCCACTAAAGATGAAGAAATTTAAGATTTTTACCAACTTCTGCAGTCTGAAATCGACCAAACCTGCAATCAAGATGTACCAATTATTAGTGGTGATTGGAATGTGAAAGTTGGAAAAAACAACGAATCATCAGTAGTTGCAAAATATGGCTTTGGTGATAGAAATGATGTCAGAAATCCATGATACAATTTTGCAAGACCAATGACTTATTTATTGCAAATACCTTTTTTCAACAATATAAATGGTAGCTATACACATGGACCTCACTGGATGGAATACACAGGGATCAGATCGGCTACATCTGTGGAAAGAGGTGATGGAGAAGCTAATATCTTCAGCCAAAACAAGGCCAGGAGTTGATTGTGGAACAGACCATCAATTACTCATATGCAATTTCAACTTGAAACTGAAGAAAATTAGAACAAGTCCATGAGAGCCAAAATATGACCTTGATTATATACCATCTGAATTTAGAGACTATCTGAAAATAGATTTAAAGCATTGAACACAAATGACTGAAAACTAGATGAGTTGTAGAATGACATAAAGAATATCATACATGAAGAAAGCATATGGTCATTAAAAAGATAAGAAAGGAAGATAAGACCAAAATGAATGTCAGAAGAGATTCTGACACTTGCTCTTGAATGGAAAGTAGCTAAAGTAAATGGAGGAAATGACAAGATAAAAGAGCTGAACAAAAGATTGCAAAGAGCAGCATGAGAAGACAAAATAAAGTATTATAATGAAATGCACAAAGATCTGGAGTTAGAAAAGCAAAAGGGAAGAACAACCTCAGCATTTCTTAAGCTGAAAGAACTGAAGAAAAAAATCAAGCCTCAAATTGCAATATTGAAGGATTCTATGCTGAGCAAGTAATTCCAGAAGCTGGACTATATGACGAAGTATGGCATCAGGATTGGAAGAAGACTCATTAGCAACCTACCATATGCAGATGACACAGCCCTGCTTACTGATGGTGAAGATGACTTGAGGCACTTACTGATGAATATTAGACTACAGTGTGCAGTATGGATTACACCTCAACATAAAGAAAGTAAAAATCCTCATAAATTGACCAATAAGCAGCATCTCAAAAAAAGGAGAAAAGATTGGAAACCCATTCTGGTAAGATGGTGGAATTGACAGACAAACTACACAGATCCTCTTCAACAAAGAAAAGAGAAACCAATTAACACAGATACAGAACATACTCCTAGAGCCCTGAGCTTTGAAAGGAAGGATACAGAAGTGGACTAAACTCCAACTAGTAGAAGAACACCAAAAAAAGGAGACATACAGAGCTGCAGACTGTTAGCAATCCTGATGGCATGGAGAGCTTGATTGCCAAGTGGTGGTAGGACCCAGCAATTAACCTAAAAATCAGCCCTGCTAGCCAGAGGCTGCATGGAGGACTGCACTGGTGGCTGGTGAATAAAAGGGGAAGCAGTGAAGAGGGAAACAGGCTGAGCTGTGGACTTTTGGCTGTCCGGAGAGTGCAGCCATTCTGAATGTTTACGAGCTGTTCGACCATTTTGGATATTTAAAGTGATGACGTTCTCTTATATTCCAAGGACCTAGAATACACTCCGCCTGCCGGGACCCCAAGGATATTCTGGACACTGAGAATCAGAAAGGTGTGACATTCCCCTTCTTACTCATACCCCACACCTATCTGGTGAATGGAGGTGTGGCCATCCCTCACTCCTACCCACCTTCTGGGCCAGCAGGAATGCCATCCTAGTCTGTGTGCTCTGATGGAGCCTGGCTAGCCTGTCCCACCCTTCCTAGATTTTTTTTTTTTAAGTTCGTTTCTTTTAAAATTATTGATATTATTTTTTCTTTCTTTTTTTTCATTCTTTTTTTATCACTATTCCTTTATCACCATTCCCAGGTTATAGTTTTGGCTTTTTCTCTCTTCCCTTTTCCTGGTACCCATTTTTTTTTCTTTCTTGTAGTTCTCCCCATTGCTTGATTTCCATTTGCCTTTTTCCCATTTCTTTCTTTTTTTTTTTAAATTGTGATTTGGGTGAGGATTTACAGAGCAGATTAATTTTCCATACAGCAATTCACATACAATTTGTCTCATGACATTGACCACAGTTTACCACAATGCAACAGCTCCCCTCCCACTTCTTCCCCATTCCTCTTCCCACTGTCCATCCCTCCATGCCCTCCTGCCCCCTGAGTTGTCTCCTTGTGCATACACAGCCCTTCTTTCTCCAATGATTGTTCTCTCCAAGGAGTGTATCTACCTGAGGTAAATGTTCAACTCATATGCCTGTCTTTCGTTTGACTGGAAACCACAGGTGTGGGTTCAATTGCAGACCTGAAGGGCAGCTAGGGGCCATAGTCTCTGTGGTTCCCCCAGGTTCTATCGGACCAGCAAACCTGCCCCCACCCCTGTTTTTACTCCAAATGATTTTGAGTTTTGTTCCACATTGTTCTCCCTCTCTATCAAGGATCTCCTACATAGATCCCCTTCCAAGTGGATGACAGTGGTAGCTAGGCACCATCTAGTTCTTCTGGTCTCATAGTCATATAGGCTGCAGATCGGATGGTGTACCATTTGCTAGGACTAATTGTTTCCATGAATTTTGGTTTTCTTCATTCTTCTTTGCTCTGGACAAGGAGAGACCCATATTTTGGCTTTTTAAAGTATTTCTTTAAATATTTTCTCTTATTTATTGCCTTTCCCTTTTTTTTTTTTCTTTCTTTTTTCTCTTTTTGGTGTTTGTTCCTGTGTTTTTATGGAGTGTGTATTTTTACTTTTTTGGGTGGATTTTTTATTGCTATTTTTGTCTAACTGAATGGAGACAACCATGTGCATATGACCCAACCACACCTGTACCTCCTGCAGCTCCACTTACTGAGTGAGAGCCACTACTTCCTTCTGCACCGATGGGCCAATGATACACAACCACCAATAAGAGCCTGACTCACCCTTAACTGCTCTTCACAAACAGTTAACAGAGACCTGTGCAACCACTCTCATTTTCTATCGCACCCATCAGGAGACAGGTGATAAGTGCGTAAGAGCTGCCAACTAGTGAATAGAGGAGCACAGTACCCTGCTTACTCAGATACATCAAAAAAAAAAAAAAAAAGAGAGAGACAAAGAGAACAAAAATCTTGGCCGAATCACTCCAACATACAATCACCAGTTAAATATAAATACAACAATATCACAATGTCTTGGAGACAACAGACCATCACAGTCCATTCAAAGAAGCAAGATAAAGCAGTAGAAACAAGAGAGCAGGACACAGACTCAGAACACATCCCTGAGGAAGAAGCAGCATTGCAACTCCTAGGTAAGGAATACAAAAGAATTATATTTAGGTACCTTCAAAGAATTGAGAAACAGATCAACAAAAACCTGAAAAAATGAAGGAAAACACAGACAAAACCCTAGAACAATTTAGGAAGAAAATACAAGAACAAAATGACAAAACAAATGAAAAGTTAGAAATGATACAAAATCTATAGATTGATGTGATCAATTGATCATATCAATCTATCCAGAAAAGGCATTTGATAAAATCCAACACCCATTCTTGATCAAAACTCTCAGCAAAATAGGAGTAGAAGGGACATTCCTCAACATAATAAAGTGCATCTATGCAAAACCAACACACAACATTATTCTCAATGGAGAGAGACTGAAACCATTCTCTTTGTGAACAGGAACCAGACAAGGATGCCCTCTATCACGACTTCTATTCAACATTGTACTGGAAGTCCTAGCCAGGGCAATAGGCAAGAAAGGGAAATCAAAGGCATCTAAATTGGTCAGAAAGAAGTAAAACTATCCCTATTTGCTGATGATATGATCCTATACCTAGAAAACCCAAGAGACTCAGTCAAAACTCTACTGGAACAAATTGAGAGATTTAGCATCACGGCAGGATACAAGATCGACATCCAAAACTCAGTTGGATTCCTCTATGCCAGCAAAGAGA
>NW_006921937.1:47431-49574 GCF_000298275.1 Orycteropus afer afer
ATGTAGAATCTGCAAAACACCACATAACGTGGATGAACTTGGAGGACATTATGCTGAGTGAAATAAGTCAATTGTAGGAGGACAAATATTGTAATAGTCTGTTATTGTAAAAAGCCAAGGAAAGGTTTATATACAGAAGGAAATTTTCTTTGTTGGTTACCAGGAGTGGAAGGGGAAGGGAGGGAACACTGCTAGATAGGTAGAAACAAGTATTGATTTGGATGAAGAAAAGGGCAAGATACTAAATGTAAGTGATCAACACAGTGGCGTTATGGAAGAGGAAGACATAGAGAAGTGCATGGGAGGTACAGACAACAAAATGAGCCCTTTTGCACATACAGTACTGCGTTGTCAGTGATGGCAAACATTGATCTATGGGTAGATAGGTGGGTGGACAGGCTGAACAATTAGGTATGTCCATGCAGAGGGGAGTATGCCCATGACATGTATAGGGTTGGCAGACAACGTTTCTACAAGTGTATTTGTGTGTTCTGTAAGAATTTCTAGCTATATAGTAAAGCTGACAAGGAACAAAGTTGTTGTCACTTCTTGGCCACAGTCAGCTACCCAGAGGGAGCAAGTAGTTGGACCTGTGGGCTCGGGACCATGGTCGCAGGGGACATCAAGCTCAATTGGCATAAAATACTACACAAAAACATTGTTCCACATCCTACTTTGGTGAGTAGCAACTGGGGTCTTAAAAGCTTGCAAGCGGCTATCTAGATGCAATGATGGGTCTCTCCTCATCCAGAGCAAAGAAGAATGAAGAAAACCAAAGATGCATGGCAATAATTAGTCCAAGGGACTAATGCATGAGGACACCATGCAATCCTCAGCCTATACAACTATTAGACCATAAGAACTAGATGGTGCCTGGCACCAATGTCAACCATTTGGAGCGAGATGTATATAGGAGATCCTGGACAGAGTGGGAGAATAATGTGGAACAAAAATTGGAAAAAAAAAATTAAAAGGACCAGGTTTGCTAGTCTAATAGAGCCTGGTTGAACCCCTGAAACTATTGTCCCTAGCCACCCTTCAGGTCTGGAATCAAACCCACTCCTTTGGCTTCCAGCCAAACAAAAGACAGGCATATGATCTGAACTTTTCCATTAGGTAGATACACTCCTTGGAGATACTGATCATGGGAGAATAGAAAGGCTGTGTATGCACAGACAGCTCGGGGGGGGGGCAGGAGTAAATGGGAGGGAAGGACACAGGGAAGAAGTGGCTATGGGGAGTATGAGGGAGGAGACCTGTTGCATTGTGGGAGATTACCGTCAATGTCCTGAAACAAAGTGTATCTAAACTGCTCTATGGAAGATGAATTTGCTCTGTAAACTTTCACCCAAATCAAAATAAAATTTTTGAAAAAGGAGAAAAGATTGAAGTTGTCAAAGATTTCATTTTACTTGGATCCACAATCAACACCCACGGAAGCAGCAGTCAAGAATCAGATGACATATTGCCCTGGACAAATCTTATGGAAAAGACCTCTTTAAAGTGTTGAAGAGCAAAGATGTCACTTTGAAGACTAAAGTGTGCCTAACCCAAACCATGGTATTTTCAATTACCTCAGATGCATATGAAAGCTGGACAATGAGCAAGGAAGGTCTAAGAAGAGTTGATGTCTTTGAAATATGGCTTTGGTGAAAAATACTGAAAATACCATAGACTTCCAGAAGAATGAACAAATCTGTTCTGGACGAAGTGCAGCCAGAATGCTCCTTGGAAGCAAGAACGGCCAGACTTCATCTGACCTACTTTGGTCATGTTGTCAAAAGGGACCATTCCTTGGAGAAATACATCATGTTCGGTAAAGTGGTGGGTCAGCAAAAAAGGGGAAGATCTTCAACAAGATACATTGACACAGTGGCTGCAACAATGGACTCAAGTATAGCAAGGATTGTGTGAATGGTACATGACCTAGTAGTGTTTCATTTTGTTGTACATAGGGTCACTATGAGTTAGAGCCAACTTCATGGCAGCTAACAAGAACAACAATATGTGCAAATACAGTTCATTTGCTGCATAATGTCCATTTGAGCAATGTCTGACCACATATATGTCCATGGGCCCAATTCCCATAAAGCCTGTCATATCAAAAATTCGGAGTACATGCTTGTTGTTGTTGTTAAGTGCC
>NW_006921937.1:51349-71036 GCF_000298275.1 Orycteropus afer afer
AGGGCAAGGTTCAGAGTCTCTTCTGTCATCCACTTTGGTCTTCTCTTCTTTTCTTGTCTTTTTAGTGATCTCTTGCTTTCTTCATGGATAATGAAGTACATGCAATGGTTTGTAATAACAAACGGGTGCTACTTTGGAATGCAAATCAAAGTATTATTATTACTGTTTTATTATGTTAAAAATATTTCAGTGTATATAGAAATGTGTCCTAAAGATTTTATGCATAGAAAGTTACTCTATATACTGTTTACTAAGACAGATATTTGACTAACAGACACTAGATATAAATAGTAACTAACTGTTCTGACTTATGTACAAATTTTACTTAAAGACAGCCATAGGAGCGTAATTTAGAATCCAAAGATTGACTCTATACAATATAGTGTTTGCACAGTGTCCAAATCACATAACATCTTATTTCACAGAACATATCATGGACACTAAACTACACATGACTTTATAAATATTATGCTTAGAAGAAATCTAGTGTTAAAGACAACTTTCATCATCATAATTACAGAAACAAATAATTGATAAGAGTTTATCATACGCCATGCCACCCTCTCTTTTTCTTTTTCTTTTTTTTCATTTTTTTAAAATTGTGATTTGAGTGAAAGTTTACAGAGCAAATTCACTTTCCATACAGCAGTTCACATACACTTTGTCTCATGACATTAACTACAATTTCCCACAATGCAACAGCTCCCCTCCCACTTCCTCCTCATAGTTACCTCTTCCTGTGTCCTTCCCTCCCATGCACTCCTGCCCCCTGAGCTGTCTTCCTGTGCATACACAGCCCTTCTATTCTCCCATGATTGGTCTCTCAAAGGAGTGTATCTACCTAATGTAAATGTTCAGCTCGTATGCATATCTTTTGTCTGGCTGGAAGCCACAGGAGCGGGTTCAATTCCAGACCTAAAGGGCAACTAGGGGCCATAGTCTCAGTGGTTCCATCAGGCTCTATCATACCAGCAAACCTGGTCCTTTTTTTTTTTTTTTTTAATGATTTTGAGTTTTGTTCCACATTGTTCTTCCACTCTATCCAGGGTATCCTACATAGATCCCCATCCAAGTGGTTGACAGTGATAGCCAGGCACTATCTAGTGCTTCTGGTCTCATAATCTTGTAGGCTGAGGATGTTAAGTAAGTATCTTAACATTTTTGAAGACTAAGGTGTACCTTACCTAAGCCATGGCATTCTCAGTAGCCTCTTATGCACGTGAGAGCTGAATAATGAATAAGGAAGACCACAGAAGAATTGATGGACTGCTAGAAGAACAAACAAATCTGTCTTGAAGGAAGTACAGTCGGAACGTTCCTTGGAAGTAAGAATGGTCAGACTCCACCTCTCACACTTTGGTCTTACTGTCAGAAGAGACCAATCTCTGGAGAAGGATATCATGCTTGGTAAAGTAAATGGTCATCAAAAAAGGGGGAAGACCTTTAATGAGATGGATTGACACAGAGGCTGCAACGACGGGCTCAAGCATAGAATGATCGTGAGGCTGGCACAGGACTGGGCTGTGTTTCATTCTGTTGTACATAGAGTTGCTATGAGTCAGAACTGACTTGACAGCACCTAACAAAACAACCAGCAAAATTAAAATTACACCTTTAAATTACAATATTATATGCACAGCCTAAAAGTATTTACATTTACATAGTTTCATGTGGTTAAAGTGAAATTTTAGTAAGAAACCAAATTTTAAGTTAAAATGTTTAAGAAGTACATTAGAATTATATGTTCATTTTAAAGTTAAACTTTACCATTACATGAGATACATTAATGATTAGGTTTGCACAATAAACAACAGCCAAAATAATGTAGAAATTGATGACAAATGCATATGGAAACATAGTCATAAATGAAATGATACCACAAAAATAATCAGGAACAAATACACAAGTATTTCAGTACTTAGTGAACATCTTGACTTATTCAGAACTTTCCTTTCCTGGCCTTCAAAGCTGCAAACTTGTAAATCAATTAATTGAAATCAATGCCTTTCACCAACTCACTTTCAATTGATTATGTCACAGGATCGGAAAGGCTTGACTGCCCCATGGCAGATTGCAAGTAGCTCTTTACAAGTTTCAGTTTTTAGAAGTTTCTCTCACATGAACCCACAGACACACAGATCATCAGAAATAATTCTAGGCTTAGCAAAAGGGTTGAGAGAGACTCTACAAAGTCCCATTCAGCTATGAATGTGAAAACATGTGATGTGGCCCAATCTTTGGCTTCTCCCAAATCAATGTATACTGCTTTCAGGTGCCTTCTTAGCCTAGGTATTTGTATTAAAATCTCACTCTTTGATACCTCATCATTGAAAGTGGTCACTTTCACCTTTAACTCTTCTTCAGTGGCCACTATGAGTTTCTTCACTCGAATAGCCTCAAACGTGGCTGCTATGTCCTTGATGGCTCTCGATTTGATCTGGAATTCAGAATGAAAGCAATCAATGCACTCAAGCATCGCCCTCTTATTTTCTTCTTGCAGAGTAAATCTAACATCACTTGCCTGCTCCCTAACCTCAGCTATTCTCTTCTTGAACCTGGCTCTTTTCTTTACCGCAATGGCATATTTGTCTGATTTAAAAAGCGTCTGTTTAGTTGCATGCTACACTAGGTGACTGCACTCCTGGTGCAGAAAAGCTTTAGCACCTCTCGCTTTGTCACTACCTTGTTGAGAGTTAAGTCCTTATTCTGCAGGTTCTGCTTTGTGAGATTAACTTCCTGAAGTACATTACACCAGAAGTATAGACAAAATAAAAATGTAAAAATGCAGATAGCAGACAAAAGAGCTTGTGCTGCTCCTCTTGTGTCCAAATTTTCATGTGGATCACAAAGAGCTTCCATCGCCACCACAACCTTATCAAACTTTTCTTTAACTGGCTTAACTGCAGCATGATGAGCACTCCAGCATGCTGTTGATAACCTTTTCACTAACAGAACAGTATGGTCAATGAACACATCCCTTCGATGGGTGGAAACAGCAAAGAAAAAAAATATTGTCTCAAGATTTCCAAATGTCACACAGAATGTCTTTTCAGTCAAAGTGTGCTGACTGCACAAGTTAAGTGAATGGTCCACACAGCCATTAAAAATACCCTTCTTATTCTTTCCTTTATTAAGAATAGTTTCCTTTAAGAATAGATTCTAGTTACCTCGTCTTTGTTGTTAGGTGCCATTGAGTAGGTTCTGACTCACAGTGACCCTATGCACAACAAAATAGAACAGGGCTTGGTCCTGTACCATCCTCACAATTATTGCTATACTGGAGCCCTCTGTCATAGCCTCTGTGTCAATCCATCTTGTTGAAGGCCTTCCCCGTTTTTGCTCACCCTCTATTTTACCAAGAATGGTATCTGTTTTGGTTCACTAGTGCTGCTCTAACAGAAATACCACAGGTGAATGGCTTCAAAACACAGAAGTTGATTCTCTTACAGTTTTGGGGGCTGGAGGTCTGAGTTTGAAGTGCGGGGCTCTAGGGGCTGGGTGAAAGCCCTTGATGTTGGGCTTCAGCTCTGCCTCTTGCTTCTGACCCACTGAAGCTGGAGCCTTTCTTCATTCAGGCAGCTGCTGGCTGCTGAGGCTGACAAACCCTGGGTCAACAAGTAAAACTGACAGTCCTGATATTGCCAAACTACACGGCAGGCCACTGATTCAAGTCCATTAACAGTCCCAAGATAGGCAGACAACATGGCAGGCTGGTGAATGATGACTCAGCTACATGCAGGATTCAAATGTACCAAAAGCTACAGACCATTCCTAAAGCATCTCCTTATATACTGGTGGAAGAACACATCCCAAAGGCAGCTACTCAGCTGCTCAGGGTAGATTTCACCATGGAGTTGATTACCAGTCTCATCATGGGGAGTACTACATCCAGCTGCCTATCCACTCAAAACCAAGCCCAGCCAAGCTGACACATCACCTTAACTACCATAGTGTCCTTTCCATGGATTGTTCCCTTCTGACAACATGACCCAAGTACAAGGTATGGCATCTTGCCATTATCACTTCTAAGGGGCGTTCTGGCTATACTTTCTCCAAGACAGATTTGTTCCAGCCATAATGGCAGCATTATGTAACATTGCTTGCAGTGCATCATTATGTACAGTCCATCACATTCCAGTTTTTTTACGACTGTCTGAACTGAGGTCAGTAGCTCTTTCCCTTTGAAGGGACAAACCCTAGAAAGACTTCTTTCACTTCAACTTTCTTAATGTTGATTTTTCTATATTTGATCACTTCAGACATCTGGTCAGTATGCGATAAGTCAGGTGTGCTGTTGCACATGATCCCAAAATACTTCACAGACTTTCTATCCGTGACAAGCTTCTCCTTCACATGATTTGCCTGGGCACTTACAAACTCATTCTGAGTTTTTGGTGCAAGATGAGAGAGTGATACTTTAACTTTACATGTGCTGCCTCTTGATCTCATTAGGTGCTCTTTCAGCACTGGATCATATTTTGAAAGCATCTCAATTATCTCAACAAAGTTCCCTTTATTCAATGAACATTCATCCTCTTTGTGGCCGTGGAATGCCAGAGTCTGCTTGACAAGAAACAATGTGATATCAAGCTATTGTGAAAGATGTCTCACCACTTTTTCTTCTCCATTTTCATCAAATAATACTGTCAGCATTAATGGTTCGTACAGCCTCAGTCCTACTGCCAATATCTTCCATATTTCAAGACAACGTAGGTGCTCTTCAAATAGCCAATGATAATGTACTTTTGGGCTCAGTTTCCACCACACTTCTGAGACCCAGTCACAAATTTGGATGTCATATCTATAGCACTGACAACAAACAACTGGAAGTAAAAACAATATAAATTATGTTTTTACTGACAAGTGAGTAAACTGTCCATGACTGCAGAATTTTCTTGCCATTTGACATCACCTTGTAAAACCACTATTTTGAAAGCTGGTACACATCTCTCTTTGCTTTGCATCTTGCCTTGCTGCAACACCAAAAGACCCATCATTGTTCTGAAAAGAAGCACTTCCCCTTTTGATGATCTGAAACTGGTATCTCCCAGAAAGAAACATCATACAAAATTTACAAACATTTCTCCTTCATGACACTCATCTCATTTACAGTATCATTGCTAGAGTCACTTTTGGCACTCTCTTCAGCTTCAACTTCTGTCATTTCTACATTTTGCTCTTCTGCAAAGTGCATGCTAGCATCAGAAGAATCAGCTTTATCAATCTGGAGACTGACAAGCAGTGTCTTTTGAGGAACCCTGGCGATCATCTGGCCTTTTGACATATTGAAGCATGGATCTTGTAAGTGTTTTGTGTGATTTAATTCTTGCCTCTTTTGTTTTCCCTTCCTGGCTTCCACTTGGCCTTTTTGATTTATGTAATCAAAAAATAAATAAATAAAAGATAAATTAGGAATATATTGTTTAAAAAAGATCATAAAATGTAAAATATAAATCTATTGGATATGTCAATTCTATCAAATGAAAATTTTAATGTCACTACTTTTGAAATCATAATTCAAACATAAACTCTGCAAATTTCATTAAAATCAGATATGTATTTACAAGAAATGATGTTTTTAAAGAAAATTTTTAAAGGACTAGAATTTTTAAAAACTGAATTTAAGATTTAAGTTATATTTCTAAACATGTATCAAGAAACAGTTTTCCCACACTTCATGTTTTAAACTGTCAGTTTCTCTATTTAGTTATCAAAGAGTTGTATAATCAATGATTTTTATACATGCTAGTTTATTATTAATTTTAATCATAGAATCATATGTAATAGAGTTGTAAATTGCTTAAATGTAGTATTTCTTAGATTATATGAATAGCAACAACCAAATTGTTTTGTAAAATATTTCTACATTGACTTACAACGTTATTAGTTATATTGTTAGTAGCTGAACAGAAGCCTATTTTTAAAAAATTTTTCTCCTTTTTCTTTTGTTACTACTTCATTCTCAAAAAAGTTATCAATATAGGTTCACAAATACTACATACCACAACATTATAGCTTAAACATCAGAAAATTTGACAAAATGAGCAACTATAAAAACACCAGCAACAATGAAAACAACTATGTGTGCTGTTGCATGTGCAGATGCAATCAACTGACTCAAAGCATCATTGTAATTGGATAATATTGACAGCTCTGACTGAAGTATATTAGAAGGTTCAAAAAGTAAATTAGTATAAAGTTTTAGCCTTACAAGTATATTGATACATGTAAGCTGGGCTTCCAAAAAATGTTTTTATTGTTGTAACTAACTACAGGGATATTTTTATAAAAAAATAATAAGTTTCTGCTGAAACACTGCACAAAAATTTTATAGACAGTCATTTTTTTTTGTCACCTCTTCTGACCGTGTCATCTGGTTTGGTCCATACCCACCACACCCTCCTACTGATGCCACTGGGCCTCTTTTCTTTCCCTCCCTCCAGCCCTCTGTCTCCTTTCATACAATTGGCACAATGAAGGAGATAGACTTACAATTTGTGAGAAAGACTGCTTCTCTACCATCATCCCTCGTAGAGAGATTCCTGGGCACAGAGTGGTGTTCAGATATCAGGAAGCATGGAGTGGGTACCAGAAGTCAGTTGCTCTGGGCTTTAGGGAGACGAGTGCTCTCTCTTGCTCTTGTGTCCATCATTTCCTGTATTTTCTTGTCTTTTCATTGGTAAGACTTGGAGAGTCAATACTAGAATGAGATTCTAACTGACAGAAATCAACTGAGTCATAGATCTGGGGCTAGATGGACGAAAATCACTTGTGATCCATCCCAGCTCTCCAAGGCCTAGGTCTCACAGAGGCCTCTGGGGTCAAATTCCACTAATCATGAAACATGGACATTTGCTTAGAGTTTCTCTTGTGAACCTGGACTGTATAAATGTAAATGGTTGAAGATGGTGCTAGAGATTCTGACCATCTCTCTTTACATAAGAGACGTAGTCATTAACCAAGAGTGCTTAATCAAGTAGAACTATTTCAAAAGTTTTCATTTTTGTAGTCACATTCATTCTATGCACCTCTCTTCTCACCATGACTCCCAAGGATGCAGGAACAAGGTCTATCTTACACATCTGTACCGTATAACCTCAAGCACACTCTACTCTGTGTCCCTTACCAAAAATATTCACAGACTTGATGTGGTTTGAAATTCTGATGGTCTTTCCCTCCACAATTAGAAATAAAGACTGAAAATGCCAACTATAGAAACACTGCCCTCTGGCAGCACTGGCCCTACTAAGGTCCCAGAGTAACACAGAGAAGGCAGAGATTATGTCAAGAATCCAGATGTGTTTGCTAACCACCTTTCCTTCCAATATGAAACCCAGGTAATCTCATAGTCCAGGCTGGACTCAGAGTAGGAAACATTCACAAAAGTTTTATAGCATCTCTTTGTCTTTTCCTAATTTTCACCTCCCATCACTATGGCAACCTATATTTTATAAAGGCAGGAGAAGAGATTTGAAAATCTTATCTTAGCTTTTTGGCCTTCAGGTTTATTTGGTATTTTTATTTTCTGCTTTAGGAACATAAGTTACCAAATTTTTACATTGCAGGGAAGAGAATTCCTATAAAGAGATGTGAGAAATAGCTCTGGTGGCATAGTTAAAGCTTTCAGCTGCTAACCAACCGCTCTGCGGGAGATCTGTAAAGATGTACAGCGTCAGAAACCCTGTGGGGTAGTTCTTCTTTGTCTTGTAGGGTTGCTACGAGTTGAAATTAATTCAATAGCAGTGGGTTTAGATTTCTGATTTTTCTAATTATTAGTTGGAAAAAGTAGTAGAGTCATCATGTTAACGATTGGCCTTTCGAGGCCATTCCACAAAGGGAAAATGATGTCAGGCCCCTAATAGAGAATGGAGAAAGGAGAAGATTAAAATGTTTAGGACCCAACTGAGTCCACTCCATACCTACTTAAGTGTTAGACCTTCTTATCATTAAAATTAACTTATTAGAACAGGTAAATAGAAGTGATACACACTTACACCTTAGTTGTTAAGGTATAAATGACTGAGTCCAGGACATTCCTAAGAACACAGTTTTAAACAAAGAAAAAAACCAAACTCCAAACTTACTGCCATCAAGTTCATTCTGACTCAAAGAGACCCCCATTGGGTTTCTGAGGCTGTAAATCTTTACAGAAGTAGATCACCCCATCCTCCTTCCATGGAGCACCTGGTAGGTTTGAACTGCTGACCTTCTGGCTAGCAACCAAATGCCTTATCCACTACACCACCCAAGCTTCTTAAACAAAGAAAAGGGAATGCCAAGTCTAAGTGCATAAGTGAACACCATGGAGAAAAGAAAAATCGATGCAGACAACTGAGTAGACGATTGTTGTTGTTGTTGTTATGTGCCGTCGAGTCAGCCCCGACTCATAGCGACCCCTTCTTGGGTTTCCGAAGCAGTATCACTACGAAAGTAGGATTGCCCAACCTTCCTTCCGAGGAGTGGCTGGTGGGTTTGAACCGCCAGCCTTCTGGATAGCAGTCAAGTGCTTTTAGCCACTATGCTACCAGAGCTAGTAGATGATAGATACAGGTAATCGTGGAATATAGCATTTAAATAGTTTGTTGTTAGATAATATGAATTAAACTTGAGTCTGGAGGAGAATGGGCATGTAAAAATCTTAGATATGGTCTTTTTCCCCACAAAGGAGCTTACACAGTGAGTTGATGAGTTTTAAATTCTAATGAATGTCCTGATTCTGGGTGAAAATAAGGAACTCAAAGAGATCTCAGCATTAAATCATCTCTGGGATGAGGAAAGTCCATTCAGCATGGTTCCCAGATGCCCCTTAACAAGCTCTAATTGAGTCAGGTGCTCAGGCATGATCAACACACTGTATACAATTTACAGTCTGAATTGTTGTCCAAGTGGCATGTTCATTTTTCTAAGCTCAGAGAATATGCAATAAAAGCATTAGTGTGAGCAGTAATTAGCAGCTCTGCAAAGGCCTGGCCCTGAATAAGTCCAATGCTGTCTCCTTACTCCTGCATGGAACCACACTGGTGCTCAGCAGGCAAAGAAATTGTCTTTTTTGTTCACTCTTTTGAAATCTGAAGAGAGATTTGGACCTCAGGATAAAAATTACAAAACATAGCCTGTACCCATAGAGATGGTTTGAGCCCATCCAAATCTTAGTGTTCTCATCACTGTCAGAAGCAGAGACACTCCACTTCCACTAGAGAGTCATTTCTGAGGACATCCTAATGTTCTCGAATAATAATGGCCAAAAGAGAGAAAGCAGAAAACCAAGATCAGCCCTCCTGGAAATAAAATCTGAGAATGAGTAGGGGATGAGAGGGGGAAAGAAAGCAAACATATGGAAGAGTTTTCAGTTTGGGAGGAAGGAAGCCAAGCATAGGGGCCATTATTTTCATTTTCTTCAGTTTTCAGCCTTTAGAGATGCCCAGGAAATACTTTATGCTAATTCTCTTCTCTTAAAAAGCTGAAAAATCTTTCAAACCTAGAGAAACATAAATGTAATTTGGTACTATTTCTACCCCCTCAACCCTCACCCCACATTATCCTTCAAAATAAACTTTTTTTTTCCTACCTAGCAGTTAACTAATTCAAAGCCATTACATGAGGAGACAATTTGAATAAAATAATCAGGAAGTATTTTCTGTGTAGAAATCCTCATGAAGTTAAACACTGCACAGAAACATTTTATAGGACACTGAGTTCATTCACTTGGGAGTCTACTAGAAACATAGAGGATACTTCTATTAAGAAAAGAACTTTGGGCTTTCATTAATTTCCACAGTGCCTCTTGGCCTATTTTCACCTTTTTGTCAGTAGCTTTCTCTGTAGAGAAGCAATTTAGCTAAGAAAAATAAACACACCAGAATTTAAAGCAACTCTTTTATTTTCATAAGCCTGATGTGGTTTCTGACTGATAGTTCAAAAAACATAGTCTAAAATTTTCATAGAGACAAACATCCTTATGCAATATTTTTTTTTCTAACAAGAATTTTCATACTCCTTTTTAAAGGTTGCATTAATTACAACTCATAGCCATCAATATGAAAATTATACTAGTCTTATTATGAAATAATTTTACACATTTACTTAAAATACATAAAGTGTTTTCTTTGACTACAAGGCAAGTCAATCAAAATAACACAGTAAAAAATAACCTCAGGAAAAACAGACCCCAAAATTTCTTTGTACACAAGCACAAGTTTATAAGTGTATGTGTGTACATCTATTGAGAGCAGGGTACAATGTAGAAACAGTTTTAATTCTCCCAAAAATCACTTGAAAAGAAAAGCAAGATAAAAGAGAAAATTTGAGTAATTTTATTTTAGCAATTGCTCTGCCTTAAAGCTTAGTAAGAATACCACTTTTTAATACACAATGTTACTTGGAAAACAATTCTCCTAACATTGTCGTCTTGAAATTAATATATTAAAATTAACTGTATTTATTATTTATGAATTTCCCAGCATCACAAAAACCACTGTATAATCTGCCATAATCAAGAAATAAATTGATCATTATCACAAGTGGTAAGGAGAATTGGACTACTCATTGTTCCTTGGATCTGAAAGCTATTGTACTTCCTCAGATCCCTGTGGTGTCAGAGTAAATCCTTCCAGAGGGTCTGTCAAGAACTACGCCATTCCCTGTAACAAGTTTCAATGGAGCAAGTTCTGGGGATGGGCGTGATGGTACAAAGAAACATCATGGAAATCATTAAGCACTGGAGTGAAAAGACCAACAGGGGAGTAGAAAGAGTGCTCTTCAATTGTGGACTAGATCAAGCTTATCTTTGGAGCTTATAAGGTTTTTTTTTTTTAAGGTGAATAAGAGGGTGCTGGAAAATCAAATCCCACTTCTGTGATAACAAATTGTAAGAATCAATCAAATGCAATCTTTTATCAATTCTGTTCCACTTCTGTACTGACACTAATTGCAAATGTATCATTTCTACTTCTAATCCTAACCACCTAGAGCCAGGTAAGATCTCACAAGTTAAAGGACACACTTCTCTAGACCATCAAGTCTGCCCAAGACCTCAGATACCAGCAGTAAGCTTGGAGTCCCCATGACAACATAATTTCTGACCTGCTTGCTGCAGATTTGGAGTTTTCCCACTATTCCTTCAGGATGCCAACTCTAAGTTTAGAGGTCCTCAGGGGTCCCCTTCACTTCTGATCTGCTGGCTCCCATTATACCTTTGGCTGGTTAATTTGCTAGAATGACTCACAGAATTCAAGAAAATGTTATACTTATGATTACAGTTTTATTGTAGCAAAAAGAATGAAAATGAGGAAACATATAGCACAAGGTCTAGGAGCATTCCCATCTCAAGGTTTTCATGTCACCAAAAGGGATGTGCTACCCTCCCACATGCTTCAAAGTCTATCACCAACCACGACACACATGAAGCTTCCATGTCCTCATCAAGTAGGTAAGATTGGCTGAATCATGCCCCACCTCCCTTTCTGAAGTCTTTCTGGTCTGGCCAGTGCTCACCTGAATCATCTCATTAGCATAAACCTTCAGATGTGGTCTGAAAACCTCATCAAAGACACTTCAATTACAGGGACATTCCAAAGTTTCAGAGGTTATCTCTTAGGAATCAAGGACAAAGTTAAATTATTTTGGATAAAGTTAAATTTTTTTACCCCACTGTGATGTGTGTCAATTTGGCTGGGCCATGATTCTCAGTGGTTTGGCAGTTATGATATGATTATCTCCCACTGATGAGATCTGATATAATGTAATCGCCTCCATGATGAAAACTGCTATGAGCAGGCAATCAGTTGAAAGGCAGTTTCCTCAGGGGTGTGGCCTGCTTCCAGTATATAAGGACATTCTGGGAAAGCTCTCTGGCTTTTTGCTTGATCTGGATCCTGCATCTGACTTGTCATCATCTGACCTCTCATTCTTAGGACTTAAGTCAGCAGCCTGCCATATTGCCTACACATCTTGGGATTCATCAGCCTCCACAGCCTGTGACCCAGCAGCTTGTTGTCTGAACTGTAGCTTGCCATCTGAGCTGCTGATCTTGGGTTTGTCAGCTCCTGCAGCTCTGTGAGTCAGGAGAAGCCTCCAGCCTGATGTCTGATCAATAGACTTCAGACTTGCCAGCTTCTCCAATGATGTGATCCTCTTCCTAGATCTCTAGGAACAATCTCTCTCTCTCTCTCTCTCTCTCTCTATATATATATATATATATAGCCAGTGAAGGTGAAGTTTATAAATATATGTATTTATTGTTGTTGTTGTTATGTACCATTGAGTCCGACCAGACTCATAGCGACCCCTCCTTGGGTTTTAGAGGCAGTATCACTATGGAAGTAGATTGCCCCATCTTCCTTCTGAGGCTTGGTTGGTGCGTTTGAACCACCAGCCTTCTGGTTAGCAGTCAAGTGCCTTAGGCATTATGCTACCAGAGCTCCTATGTATTTATTAAGTATTATTATTAAACAAATATATGTATTTATAAACTTCACTGGTCTTATTTTAGAGAACCCAGCCTGATACCCACAGAGGCCAATGTTTAAAGGTCAGTAGATTTTTACATAAAAATCAGAAGTTCTGGCTCCTTTTACAAAACTGGACAACCTGACAACAAAGGGACCATATTGCCAGGCTGAGGAGTTTTACCTTTTCAGAAGGGGTCTGTGTTTTTTAGACCCCAGCGTCTGTCTTGCCTCTCCTGCTTCACTTACTTGTGATACTTTCCTGATATCTGTAGGCATTTGATTTGACTCAGGTCAGAAAATATGTAGCCCAAATCACTAATTTGAGCATGACAGATGCATTGCTTGACCAACTATGTGATGATAGAAACTAGAATGCACTTTATGCACTCCAATATTCTACCCAATCTTTGTTGTCATCAGATCCTAAAAACCTTTTCTGTTCTTCTGAAGATGAAACTAGTGTCTTTATACTTATAAGGGCTTGTACTCTTCTCTATCACTATACTTTCCATGTGACATTACAATGATCACCTAATGTGTTTATCCCGAAAGTTTGTATACAATCCCTACTATTGGCCAAGCCATTCAGGGTTACCAAGACAAGTATAATATATCCCCCAAGGACATAAAAGGACACTGAGAGATATAATATAAAATATGAAAAGGGTCATATTCATGTTCATTTAAGGACATCAATTATCAATTGGAGAAATTGCCATCTGAAATATTTTGTGAAGGTTTTTACAAATTCGGGCCATGGTACAACTCAATGACAAAAAAATAAATAATAAAATTAAAAACTGGGCAAAGGACTTGTATAGAAATTTCTTTAAAGAAGATATACTTATGGCCAATAAACATATGAGAAGATATTCACAATCATAGTCATTAGGGAAATATAAATAAAAACTATAATGAGATGCCACTTCTGTTGTGCATAGAATTCTGTTCTCAAAAAAAGAAGTGTGAAAGTCCAGATCCTAGGGCCTATAAATATGACACTATTCAGAATTTTTTGTTCTTGTTGTTAGGTTAATAAAGTCATAGCAAACTAGGATGAGTTCTAAACCTAATCACTTCTGAGGTATAAAAAGCAGAATAGACCTAGAAGCATACAAGAGGAAAGACAGCCACCATATGAGGACCATCTATAAGCAAAGGACTGCCAAGGATATTCAGCAGACACCAGAAACTAGGAGAAAGGTCCCAAACAAATCAGCATAGCTAAGAAGATTCCGATTTGAACTTTTAGCCTTCAGAACTGTGAGAAAATAAATTCTCTTTCTTTAAAGCCACCAGCTTATGCTCTTTATATCATGGCAGTACCAGGTGATTAAGATCACTGAGTGATGCAAACAGTTTGGGCTCAGCTGCTAACACATAGGTTAGCAGCTCAAATCCACCCAGCAATACTGTAGAAAAAAGGCCTGGAAGTCTCCTTCTGTAAAGGTTACAAACAAGAAAACCGTCTAGTGCATAGTTATACATATAACTACTCATGGTGTCATCATGAATCAGAATCAACTTGATGGCAATGGTTTTAGGCAACTAAAATAATCGCACACCCACTAGGATGACTACAGTAATTTTTTTTTTTTTTTTTAAAGGAAAAAACAAGTGTTAATGATTATTTGGTAAAATCAGAACCCTTCTACCATTGTAAAATGGTTTAGCTGTTCTGGAAAACAATTTAGCAATTCCATAGAAATACCATATGACAACCCCCCCACACACACACCATTTCCGTATATACCCAAAACAAAAATTAAAATATATAAACCAAACTCACTGTCATCGAGTCTATTCTGACTTATAGTAACCTTCATTTAGTTTCCAAGGTGGTAAATCTTTATGGAAGTAGATTGCCTCATCTTCCTTCTGCAGAGCAACTGGTGGTTTTGAACTGCCAACCTTATGGTTAGTGGTCAAATGCCTTAGGCGCTGTGCCATCATATATATATGTACACATATAAACCTATGTTCATAGCAGCATTATTCACAATAGCCAATGGAGGAAATAGGCCAAGTGACCACTAACAGATAAATGGTTTTTAAAAAATTATGGTATAAACATACAATGGAATATTAATTCAGCAATAAAAAAGAATGAAGTATTGATATATGAACCTAGAAAATATTATGCTGTGCTAAGTGAAAAGAAGCAGGAACAAAACGTCACATAGTATACATCCAGAACAGGGTAATATATAAGAAAGAACATAGATTGGTTCTACAGTTTCCAGAGACTGTAGAGAGGGGAATGAGGAACAGTTACTTATTGGGATTAGGATTTAATTTTGGTTAATGAAAATGTTTTAGAATTCAATAGAGGTGGTAGTTGCACAACATTGTGAATGTCTTGAATGCCATTTAATTGGTCACTTTAAAATGATTAGTTTTACGTCATCTGAATTTCACTTTAAATAAATAAATATATGGGGCACGGGATGCACTTCAGGAAACAGTGATCAGTGAGTTTATATGGTGTGTCTAACCATCAATGTAGGGATGAGGAATTGCAGGTCTTTCAGCTGCAGTGACATGATCAGTGCTGGGCTATGGAAGTGTAAGTGCGAGGAATCAGAGAGGAGAGATACAGTGAAAAGAAGCCAACACTTACTAAGTATTCCAAGCCTTGCCCACCACTTCTCTGTCAGTTTGTCATACTGTGGTGCCTTGAATGTTGTCATGACTCTAGAAGTTATGCCACCAGTATCTCAAACACCAGCAAGGTTACCCAGGATGGACAGGATTGAGTGGAGCTTCCAGACAAAGACCAGGAAGAAGGATCTGGACGTATACTTCTAAAAAATTGCTTACTAAAAACCTAAACAAATAGCTGGGGAACATGCTCTGATGCTGTGCCAGATGACGAGCCCCTCAACTTGGAAAAACTAAAATACGATTGGAGAAGAACTGACTTTTCAAAACAGAGTTGACCTTAATGATGAGGATGGAGTAAAGCTTTGAGGACCTTCACTTGGTGATGTGGCATGACTCAAAATGAGAAGAAAGAGCTACGTATAGTCATTAATAATCAGAAAATGGAACATACAAAGTATGAATCTAAGAAAATCACAAGTTGTCAAAAATGAAATGGAGCACATAAAGATTGTTGTGTTAGGCATTTGTGAGCTGAAAAGGAATAGAACTGACCATTTTGAATCAGACAATCACATAGTCTAAGTTTTGGTTACTTAGTACTGTTCTGACAGGAATATACCACAAATGAATGAGATGGCTTTAATAAACAGGAATTGATTCTCTTACAGTTTGAAGGCTTTAAGTCTGAGTTCAAAGTGGCAGACTCTAGTGGTTGGATGAAAGCCCCTCAACCTTGGGCTTCAGCTCTGCTTCCTGCTCCAGGCCCACTGAAGCTGGAGGCTTTTCTTCACTCACACAGCTACTGGCTGCTGAAGCTGACAAACCCAAAGTCAACAAGTAGAAAGACACAGTCCCAATTTTACCAAAAAACATGGCAGGTCACTAATTCAAGTCCAGGAGAAGTCCCAAGATTAGCAGAGCATGGCAGGCTGCTGAACAACAGCTTGGGTACATGCAGGGTTCAAGCATGCTAAAAAGCTGGATGCCTTCCTCAAAGCTGCTTCTTATACTGGAAGCAGACCACATCCCTAAAGCAGCTACTCAGCTGCTCTAGTAGATTCCACCATGGAGTTAATTGCCAATCTCATTATGAGGAGTAACTACATCCAGCTGTCCAGCCACTCAACCAGGCCCAGCCAAGTTGACAACAACTTTAGCTACCACAGTTTACTATGCTGGGAATGACAAACTGAAGAGGCATGGTGTCACATTCATGGTTCAAAAGAGCATTTCAAACTTTATCCTGTAGTACAATGCTGTCAGTGATAGGATACTAACCATATGCATACCAGGAAGACCAGTTAAAATGATTATTATTCAACTTTACACAACACTAATGCCAAAGAGAAAGAAATTGAAGATTTTTTTTTACCAATTTCTGCAGTCTGCAATTCATCAAATATGCAATCAAGATGTGTTTATAATTACTGGTGATTGGGATGCAAAGGTTGGAAACAAAAAAGAATCTGTTGGAAAACATGGATGTGGTGACAGAAATGATGCCAGACGTCGAATGAAAGAATTTAGAAAGATCAAAGATTTCTTCATTGCAAATACCTTTTTTTCAACAGCCTAAACAACAGCTATACACATGGACATTAGCAGATGGAATACACAAGAATTAAATAAACTATGTTTGTGGGAAGAGATGATGGAGAAGCTCAATCTTATCACTCAGAATAAAGCCAGGATCTGACTGAGGAACAGATTATTAATTGCTCACATGCATCTTCAACTTGAGGTTGAAGAAAATTAAAACAAGTTCACAAAAGCCAAAGTATGACCTTGAGTATATCCCACCCTAATTTAAGACCATCTCAAGAGTGGAGTTGACACTTGGAACAATAATGACCCAGAAGAGTTGTGGGATGGTATCAAGGACATCATACATGAACAAAGCAAAATGTCATTAAAAAGACAGGAAGAAAGAAAAGACCAAAATGGATGCCAGAAGAGACTCTGAAACTTGCTCTTGAATGCAGAGTAGCTAAAGCAAATGGAAGAAATGATGAAAAGATCTGTACAAGAGAATTCAAAGAGCAGCTAGAGAAAATAGAATAAAGTATTATAATGAAATGAGCAAAGATCTAGAGTTAGAAAGCCAAAAGGTAAGAACATACTCAGCATTTCTCACTCTGAAAGAACTGAAGAAACAACTCAAGCTGAAAGAACCCAAAGAAATTTTGAGTTGCAATATTGAAAGATTGTACAGGCAAAAGGCTGAATGAGAGGAAGCATCAAAAGAAGATGGACAGAATACACAGAATCACTGTACCAAAAAGATTTGGTCAACATACAACCATTTCAGGAGGTAGTATATGATCAAGAACCAATGGTGTTGAAGGAAGAAATCCAAGAGGCAGAGAAGATATTGGTGAAAAACAAAGCTCCAGGTATTGACAGAATACCCATTGAAATGTTTCAACAAATGGATGCAGCAGTACTGAAGGCAGTTACTCATTTATGCCAGGAAATTTGGAAGATAGCTACCTGACCAACTGACTGGAAGAGATCCATGTTTGTGCTCATCCAAAGAAAGACAATCCAACAGAGTGCAGAAATTATTGAACAATATCGTTACTATCACATGCCAGTGACATTTTGCTGAAGATATTCAAAAACATTTGGACCAGTAAGTACACTGACAGGGAACTGCCAGAAATTCTAGCCAGATTCATCACAGGATATGACAAGGGATATCATTGCTGCTGTCAGATGGATCTTAGATAAAAGCATAGAATACCAGAAAGATGTTTTCCTGCTTATAGTATTGACCATGCAAAAGCAGCAGTCAGGACATCAGATGACATACAGCACTGGGAAAGTCAGCTGTGAAAGACCTCTTCCAAGTGCTGAGGAGCAAATATGTCTTGTTGAGGACCAGGGAGCACCTGACACAAGCCATGTGTTTTCAATCACCTCATAAGCATATGAGAGCTGGACAATGAATAAGGAAGACTGAAGAAAAAATGATGCTTTTGAGTTGTGGTGCTGACAAATAATGCTGAAAGTACCATGGGCTGCTAAAAGAACTAATAAATTTGTCCTGGAGGAAGTGCAGCCAGAAAGCGTGAAAATGGCCAGACTTCATCTCACTAACTTTGGTCATGTTATCAGAAGGCACCATTCTGTGAAGAAGGATGTCATGCTTGGTAAGGTGGAGGGTTAATGAAAGATGGGAAGGCCCTCAATGAGATGGATTGACACAGTGGCTATGGCAATGGGCTCAAGTATAGCTGGGATTATGGAGCTGGTGTGGGATCAGACGGTGTTTCATTCTGCTGCACATAGGGTTGCTATGAGTTAAACTTGACTTGACAGCACCTAACAACAACATGCAAATGCATTTGATTGTGTGGATCATAACAAAGTATAGATAACATTGTGAAGTATGGAAATTCTATTCCCATTGTGCTCATGCAGAACCTATACCTAGACAAAGATGCAGTCATTCAAACAGAAGTATGGGATACTTGTTGTTGTTGTTGTTAGGTTCCATCAAGTCACCTTTGACTCACAGTGACCCTATGCACAGCAGAACAAAACATTGCCAGGTCCTGTGTCAGCCTCATGATCCTTGCTATATACCTGAGCCCATTGTTGCAGCTACTGTGTCTATCCATCTCATTGAGGGCCTTCCCCTTCTTCACTGCCACTCCACCTTACCAAGCATGATATCCTTCTCCACGGAATGGTTTCTTCTGACAACATGACCAAAGTAGATCAGACAAAGTCTGGCCATTCTTGCTTCCAAGGAGCATTCTGGCTGCACTTCTTCCAGCACAGATTTGTTAGTCCTTTTAGCAGACCACGGTACTCTTAGCATTCTTCTCCAACACCACAACTCAAAAGCATCAACTCTTGTTCGGTCTTCCTTATTCATTGCCAAGCTCTCACATGCATGAGAGGCTATTGAAAATACCATGGTTTGGGTTAGGTGCACTTTAGTCTTCAAGGTGACATCTTTGATCTTCATCACTTGAAAGAGGTTTATTTAAAGCAGACTTGCCCAATGTAATACATCTTTTGGTGGCTTGACTGCAGCTTCCATTGGTGTAGATTGTAGAACCAAGTAATATGGAAATCCTTGACAACTTCAATCTTTTCTCCATTTATCTTGATGCTGCTTATTGGTCTAGTGAGGATTTTTGTTTTCTTTGTATTGAGGTGCAATCCATACTGTGGACTGTACTCTTCAATCTTCATCAGTAAGTGCTCCAAGTCATCCTCACTTTCAGCAAGCAAAGTTGTGTCACCTGTGTATTGTTGTTGTTATGTGCCATCGAGTCGTCTCTGACTCATAGTGACCCTATGCACAGCAGAACAAAACACCACCTGGTCCTGAGCCAACTCCACAATTCTCGCTACACTTGAGCCCATCGCCGCTGCCACCATGTCAATCCACCTCATTGAGGGCCTTCCCCTCTTTCGTCAACCCTCCACCTTACCAAGCATAACATCCTTCTCCAGGGAATGGTCCCTTCTTACAACATGACAGTGTTGGATTGGGTTCTCTAGAGAAACACAAAAACCAGCAAAGTGTATATATATATATATATATTTATAGAGAGAGAAAGAGAGAGAGAGAGAGATTTATCTTAGGTAAATGGCTCACAAGCGTGTAGAAGCCGACA
>NW_006921937.1:71791-72920 GCF_000298275.1 Orycteropus afer afer
AGACCTGTTAGTACTTTTAGCAGTCCACTTTTAGAAGTCTGAATATTTTCAGTATTCTTCACCAACACCACAGCTCAAGAGCATCAACTCTTCTTCAGTCTTCCTTATTCATTGTCCAGCTCTCACATGCATATGAGGTGATTGAAAATACCACAGCTTCTGTCAGAAGCACCTTAGTCTTCAAGGAGACATCTTTGCTCTTCAGCATTTGAAAGAGGTCCTTTGCAGGCAATTTGCCCAGTGCTATACATTATCTGGGAGGAGCTCTGACAGCCTAGTGCCTAAGGCACTTGACTGCTAACCAGAAGGCTGGCAGTTCAAACCCAAGGTTGGGCAATCTACTTCCGTAGTGATACTGCCTTGGAAACCCAAGGAGGGGTCACTATGAGTCAGGTTTGACTCGATGGCACATAACAACACAAACAACATACGTCATCTGATGTCCTGACTGCCACTTCCATTGGCCTCGATTGTAGAACCAAGCAATGTGAAGTCTTTGACAATTTCAATCTTTTCTCCACTCATCATGATGCTGCTTACAGGTCCAGTTGTGAGAATTTTTGTTTTCTTTATATTGAGATGTAATCCATACTACAGACTGTATGTATTCTTCAATCTTCGTCAGTAAGTGCTTCAAGTCATCCTCAGTTTCAGCAAGCAAAGTTGTGTCATCAGCTTATGGCAGTTGTTTATGATTTTTCCTCCAGTCCTGATACCACATTCTTCTTCATATAGTCCAGTTTCTCAGATTATTTGCTCAGTACACAGATTGAATAAATATGGTGAAAGGATACAACCCTTCTTGATTTTAAACCATGCAGTGTTCCCTTTTTCTGTTTGAATGACAGCCTCCTGGTTTATGTACAGGTTCCTCATGAGTACAATCAAGTGTTCTGGAATTCCCATTCTTCTCAATGCTATCCACAATTTTTTATGATCCACACAATCAAATGCTTTTGCGTAGTCAATAAAACACATGTAAACATCTTTCTGGTATTCTTTGCCTTGAACCAAGATCCATCTGACAGCAGCTATGATATCCCTTGTTCCACGTCCTCTTCTGAATCCAACCTCACCTCTGGAACTTCTCTGTCAATATACTTCTGGAACTGTTTTTGAATTATCTTCA
>NW_006921937.1:73740-85697 GCF_000298275.1 Orycteropus afer afer
GATGGTCTCTAAATTCAGAAGGGATATATTCAAGATCATATTTTGGCTCTCATGGACTTGTTTTAATTGTCTTCAACTTCAAGTTGAATTTGTATATGAGCAGTTGATGGTCTGTTCCACAATCAGCTCCTGGCCTGGTTTTGGTTGAAGATGTTGAGCTTTTCCATCTATTGTGGACTGTGATGCTCTGCTGTCTCTGAGGCATCATGGTGTTTTTGTGTTTATATTTAATTGGTGATTGTATGTTGGAATGACTTGCCAACAATTTTCATTTTCTTTGTTTTTTGGATGTTATCTATGTAAGCAGGGTACTGTACTGTGTTCCTTTCTTTGTTAGTTGGCAGCACATATACACTTACCACCTGTCTCCTTTCCCATGTTCAGCCTCCCACATGTCCCTGCCATCCTCTTTAATTTGCCATTGATGGCATAGTAGATCACATGGTTGTCTGATTAAAAATGGCCAAAACTACTCCATTCAGCTCACTAATGCCTAGGATATTAATCTTTATGCATTCAATTTCATTTTTGACAACTTCCAATTTTCCTAGATTCATACTTCATACATTCCATGTTCCAATAATTAATGGATGCTTGCATCTATTTCTACTCATTTTGAGTTATGCCACATCAACCAATGGAGGGCCCAAAAGCTTTACTCTATCCATATCATTAAGGTTGTCTCTACTCCGAGAAGTCAGCTCTTCCCCAGTCAAATTTTGAGTGCCTTCTGACCTGAAGGGCTCATCTTCCAGCACTATATCAGACAATGTTTCAGAGCTTTTCATAAGGCGTTCACTGGCCAATTTTTTGAGAAGTGGATGACCTCTTCTTTCATCCAAATCTGTCTTAACCTGGAAGCTCCGCTGAAACCTGCCCACCATGGTAACCCTGCTGGGATTTTGTAACACAGTGGCATAGCCTCCAGCCTCATAGCAACACATAAGCCACCACAGGATGATAAACTGACAGATAAGTTTGTCTCCCTTTTTGTTCCTAACCCTTCTGCACCTGCCTGCTTCAGAACAGCCTTAAAATAGAGTTGCCCACAAGCAAAAAGCAGCTCCTGAGCCCTGGTCCACCTATCTCAGGCCCCAGCCTTAATAAAGAGCCACCTTAAGCCAAAAGCAGCTCCCAGGCCCTGTCCTGCATACCTCAGGCCCCTACCTTAATATAGAGCCACACTGAAGGGAAAAGCAGCCTCTAAGCCTCAGGCCCATCTATGTCAGGCCCCAGACTCAATAAAAGGCTGCCCCAAAGTGAAACCAGCCCCTAGTTCCAGTCCCACCCACCTCAGGTCCCAGCCTTAATAAAGAGCCACCCCCAAATAAAAAGCAGCTCCAGGCCCACCTACCTCAGACCCTGGCCTTAAAAATATGGGATATTCAGTCATAGTGGCTAAGGCACTTGACTGCTAACCAGAAGGCTGGAGGTTCAAACCCACCAGCCACTCCTCGGAAGGAAGGTTGGGCAATCCTACTTCCGTAGTGATACTGCCTCGGAAACCCAAGGAGGGGTCGCTATGAGTCAGGGCTGACTCGACGGCACATAACAACAACAACAACAAAATCAGGAAAGGTGTGCATTGGGCTTTTATCTTTTCACAATACTTATTCAATCTGTATGCTCAGAAAATAACTCCAGAAGCTGAACTATATCAAGAAGACCACAGGATTAAGATTGGAGGAAGATTCATTAAGACCTGCAATATGCAGATGACACAACTTTACTTGACGAAAGCACAGAGGACTTGAAGCACTTACTGATGAAAATCAAAGACTGCAGGCTTCAGTATAGATTAAACCTCAACATAAAGAAAGCAAAAATCTTCACAAGTGGACCAATAAGCAACATCATGACAAATGAAGAAAATATTGAAGTTGTGAAGGATTTCATTTTATTTGGGACCATGATCAATGTTCATGGAAGCAGCAGTCAAGAAATCAAAGGACATGTTGCACTGGGTAAATCTGCTGTAAAATAACTCTTTAAAGTGTTAAAAAGTGAAGTAGTCTCTTTGAGAACTAAGGTGTGCCCTTCCCAAACCATGGTATTTTCAATTGCCTCATATGAAAGCTTGTCAATGAATAGGGAAGACCAAACAAGAATTGGTGCCTTTTAATTATGGTGTTGATGAAGAATCTGAACACACTATGGAGTACCAGAAGGACAAATCTGTCTTGGAAAAAGTACAACCAGAATGCTCCTTAGTAGCGAGAATGGCAAGCCTTCATCTCATGTACTTTGGTCACATTATCAGGAGGGATCAGTCCTTGGAGAAAGATGTCATGCTTGGTAGAGGGTCAGCACAAAAGAGCAAAACCTTCAACTAGATGGACTGCCACAGTGGCGGCTCAAGTATAGCAACCATTGTGAAGATGGTGCTGGACCCAGCAGTGTTTTGTTTTACGTGGGGTCACATGAGTCAGAACTGCCTTGATGGCACCTAATAACAACAGCTAGGCCTTGTTCTGGGAGCTCTGGTAGCATAGTGGCTAAGACACTTGCCTGCTAACCAGACGGCTGGCGGTTCAAACCCACCAGCCACTCCTCAGAAGGAAGGTTGGGCAATCCTACTTCCGTAGTGATACTGCCTCGGAAACCCAAGGAGGGGTCGCTATGAGTCGGGGCCGACTTGACGGCACATAACAACAACAACAACAACAACAACAGGCCTTGTTCTATATACTATTTAGGCGTAATATCATTTTTCCCCACAGCTAAATGACGAGGTTGCTATGATCTCCATTTTAATAATAAAGTGAGGAGCTTAGACATAGGTGATTAAGTAAATTGCCAAACTTTTTATCTCTGTATCTTTAATATCTTGCCCAATAAGTGTTTGTCATGTGATTATACAATACAAATGAGCAAACGAATGAATGAGTGAATGTTCTTTACCTTCTATTGGTTGGGAAATGCTTCAGTAGGCCAGACAGGCTCAATAAAGGTCTGATTGGGGCTGTGGTGTCCAGAGTGGAAGGAGGGGACAAAAAAAGAGAAGATAAGATGTACAGCCACATGGCAGTAACAAAGATCTTTCTGTTGTGACCAACTGCCCTGATTTGAATTAGATTAAAGGGTTTTTTATGGAGCCCTAGTAGTGTAGTGGGTAAGGCATTTGGCTACTAACCCTCAAAGTCAGTGTTTCAAACCTACCAGCTGCTCCATGGGAGGACAATGAGGCAATCTACTTCCATAAAGATTTACAGCCTTGGAAACTCAATGGAAGTTGCTATGAGTTGGACTCAGCTTGATGGCAGTGGGAAAGGGTTTCTAGATACATGATAATTTCAGGAGAAGAGATACCAGGAAACCCTTCAGAAAAACAGTAACGTTATAATTGAATCACAGGCATTCTAAAACAGTAGCATGCATCAGAATCTCCTGGAGGGCTTGTTGAAACATCTAGTGCTGAACCCTACATCAATTGGTTTCTGACTGAGTAGGTCTGGGGTAGATGAGATTGGTCTGGAACCACACTGTGAGAGTCTTTGGTTTTTCAGTTTGAAAAATACTTCCTGCATAGATCTGAACTCATTTTCTCTTCATGATAACCCTGTGGGATGGGCTGGAGCCACTGGCAAGGTCTGAGGGTGACAGTTGGTAGAAGGAGCTATATGGTCCCAGATCAAGGGAGGAACTAGAAATGATTGTCCCATCAGACATTGCCTTGGAGCCCCATCCCTGGGATTTATTTCACTTCTTTGTAAAAATAAACCCTGAGGCTCCAATTCCTGATACATTCTTGCAACCCCATATAGCTTTTATGACCAGTGAATACTACCTGGAAGCTATTATATTCATGAAGTCAGTCACTTCTAAATGGACAGAATCATGAAATCTCTGCCTTTTCCTGTCATATTCTGTGTTATACTTACTCTGTGATCCTGAAGAAATGGTTTCTACTTCCTAGAGGTGCTCTTCTAGTAGTCACCATGTTCTGATGATCACAGAGATGCCTATGGGGAATAAGCTATTTGCTTATGATCAATAATTTCCCCCAAAACACCTACAAGTCTTCATCTGACAGTCTCTGAATTAGGCCAGAAGTTGCTTGTATTAGCTTTTTTCTTTTCCTTTTTTTTTTTTTTTTTTGACATATCGTTATGGTTTGGGTGGAAGTCTACAGAGAAAATTAATTTACTATTCAACAATACATACACATTTTTGTTTTTGACATTAGTTGCAATCCCGTCAATATAACTACACTCTTCCCACTTCCTCCCTGGGTTCCTTGTTTCCATTTACCCATCTTTCCTGCTGCTTCCTACTTTCTGAACTTTGTTTTTGAGCAAATGCTGCCCTTTTGGTCTAGTGTGGTTGTTAGAGCTGAGAAATGTGCTCCTCACAGGTGTTATTGTTGACTTTATAGGCCTGTCTATTGTTTGGTTGAAAGGTGATCTCCAGGAGTGAGTTCAGTTCCAGGTTGAAGGGTGTCTAAGGGTCATAGTCTCAAGGGTTTCATCAGTCTCTATCAGACCAGTAAGTCTGTTATTGTTGGTTTTTTTTCATGATTTTGAATTTTGTTCTACAATTTTCTCCCATTCTGTCCAGATTCTTTTACTATGATCCTAATCAGAGCATTGGCTGTGGTAACTGGGTACTGTCTAGTTCTTCTTGTCTCAGGCTAGTGGAGGCTTTGGTATGTGTGGTACATTAGTCCTTTAGACTAATTGTTTCCTTGCATCTTTAATTTCCTTTATTCTTCTTTGCTCCAGTCAGGAAGAGACCAATAGTTGTATTGTACTTAGATGCCTGCTCTCAAGCTGTTAAGACCCCTGTCACTACTCAAAAAGGTAGGATGTAGACATTTTTTTTTATGGACTATTAATGTTAATTGACCTAGATGTCCCCATAGATGATGTTTCTAAGCCTTCAAGCCCAATGACTCAGGCCCTCGAAGTGTTTGGTTATGGCTAAGCAGTTTGCATAAATTTGCTCTCTTTGTGCTCTGCTATATACCTGGATATACTTGCAGCATACACATACATATGTAGAAATACCCTCTGCCAAACCTATATATGCTTGTGAGTGTACTCTGTACTCCCATATGCCACCCCACATCTATTCAGCTTACATATCTACTTATGTACCCACTCATAGGTTATTGTTTGTTATTACTGTTATTAAAGGACCTCTGGTGATGTAGTGGATAAGACATTTGGCTGATAACCAGAAGGTCAGCAGTTCAAACCCACCAGCTGCTCTGTGATAGGAAGATGAGGCAATCTACTTCTGTAAAGATTTACAGCCTTAGAAACCCTTTGGGAGTCAATGAGTCAGAATCCACTGGATGGCAGTGAGGTTTTTTTTTTTTTTTTTTTTGTTGTTATTACCATTATTGCAGGATTGCGTATGTAATAGAATTTACCATATTGTCGTTTACTGTTGTGTACCTCCCAGTCTATTCCTTTGCCTTTGTCATGTTGTGCTGACTTCCTTCTTAATGTGTATTGCCTTTCCTTTCTACCCAGGTTAATATATGTCTGTTGTCTAGTTAGCAAGTTTCCCTCCCTCCGCATTTCACCCTTAGTAACCATCAAAGAACATTTCTTTCTGTGCATAAACCTTCTTAAATTTTTATCATAGTGGTATCACAGCATAATGTGCTCCAAGTTCATCCATGTTGTGAGATGTTTCGCAGATTAATCATTATTCTTTAATATTGTTTAGTATTCCATTGTGTGTATGTACCATAGCTAGTTTATATATTAATCTATTGATGGGCATTAAAATTATTTCCATCTTTTTGTTTTTATGAATAATGTTATGATGAACATGGGTGTGCATATATCTATTCATGTCATGACTTTTCTCTCCCTAGAATATATACTAGTAGTGGGATTATCACATTAGCTTTTATGCTTAACTGTTGAGAATGCCAGGAGCTCTGGTAGCATAGTCCCTAAGGCACTTAACTGCTAACCAGAAGGCTGGCGGTTCAAACCCACCAGCCACTCCTCAGAAGGAAGGTTGGGCAATCTGCTTCCATAGTGATACTGCCTCGGCAACCCAAGGAGCTATGAGTCGGGGCTGACTCGACGGCACATAACAACACAGCAACATTGAGAATACCAGTGGACATAGTCTACCAAATTTTCTGAAAGATATTGGAGAAGAAAAGCATGTTTTCATGTCATTCTTTATAGTTTGCAAAGTACTTTCATAGGTCATGTCTTACTTAATCCTTACAAAAGTCCTCTGGTATTTTCTTTTTATGGACGAAGAGCTGGAGCTTTCAGCTATTAAGCAATAGAATAGGACATACCCACACTCTTCCCCATTATCTGTCTCTATCAATCATAAAAGCAAGAAGTCAAACCTACTGCATTCTTTTATGTGTATGTCATGAAACACACATATATCCTTTCATATGACTGTCAAGCCTGTGAAATATCCAGATCCTTGCCAGCCCTTCAAACTCACCTTGTATCATAAATTTCTTACGTATGTGCTTATTTTACATTTCTTCCTTCTTCCTACAACCCTAGAACAATGTCATGTACACAACAGGAATTCAGTGAGCAAGTGCTGAAGTTTGAATACCTGAAAATAAGAACTTCACTTTCCTGTAGTTCTACAATCACTAGGCAGGGTGAGATATATTTTAATTTCTGAATTGATGCAGTTACTGGTTGTGTTAGTTTCCTGTTGCTGCTGTAACAAATTATTACAAACTTAGTGGTTTAAAGCAGCAAAAATTTATTATCTTATGTTTCTAGAGATCAGAAGTCTGAAATGGGTCTCACTGGTCTAAGAGCAAGGTGTTGTCAGGGCTGCATTCCTTTCTGGAGGCTGTGAGGGAGAATTCTTTTCCTTGCCTTTTCTAGACTCTAGATATTGCTCGTATTCCTTGACTCATGGTTTCATTCCTTCATCTTCAAATCCAGCAACATTGGATCCTTCTCATACTGCACCTCTCTGAGTCTGACTCTTCTTCTGTCTCCTTTCACTTTTAAAGAACCTTGTAATGACATTGGGAGCTCTGGTGGCATAGTGTCTAAGACATTTGACTGCTAACCAGAAGGCTGGTGGTTCAAACCCATCAGCCACTCCTCGGAAGAAAGGTTGGGCAACTATTTCCGTAGTGATACTGCCTCAGAAACCCAAGGAGGGGTCACTATGAGTCAGATCTGAGTCAACAGCAATGGGTTGGGGAATGACATTGAGGCATCTAAGATAATGCAGGACAATCTTCCTATTTTAAAGTCAGCGATCAGCAACTTTGATTCCGTCTGCAACCTTGATTCTCCTTTGCTGTGTAAAAATATATTCACAAGTTCCGGGGATTAAGATATGGATATCTTTGGCAGGCGCATTATTTTGGTGATCATATTGAGTCAGAGTAAAAGGTATCCTGAGAGGAAAAAGGGTCACAGAAATTGATAGGATTCATTTAAGCAGAACTTACCAAAAGCATCTACTACCACTGCCATAGTTCTAAACATTTATGAGTTTGACTTCCTGCTTTTATGATTGATAGAGATAGATTATGGGGCAGACTCTGAGTGTGTCCTATTCCATTGCTTAATAGCTGACAACTCCAGTTCTTTGTCCATAAAAAATGGAACATACCAGAGGACTTTTGTAAGGATTAAGTGAGACATGACCTATGAAAGTACTTTGCAAACTATAAAGAATAACATGAAAACATGCTTTTCTTCTCCAATATAAGTGCCTTATATACATTTCATAAATACATTTAATACTTACATAAAAGTAGTGATATTGGTTTTATCCCATTTTTAGATTAGGAAACAGAGGCAAAGAGGTTGCGTAACTTGCCTGGGGTCAAGAGAACTATGAAGTAATGGAGTCAAGATGGCGCTGGGCTCTTCTCACCTCACAGTGCAGCTTCCTGGGGCTCTATCTTTGCTGAACCTCTGTGGCCCAAACACAGCTTCACATTTGCCTATGTCTTCCTTTTTTATTATTTCTGTTGTCTTAGCTATACATCGAGAAGTAGGGTAAAATGAGACCTGGCAAAACCCTCCAGCAGGTAACTCTTAGGGGACTTGTTTTTTCCTTTTTTTCTTGTTGTTCAAGGAGACAGATGATAATTAAAATGTCAGAGCCCTTCATGCTTCCCTGATCAAGATAACTACTTTACCACAGGTGATAGAAAGAAAAAGAGGAAAATGTCTGGTGAGGGGGAAGGTGAGGTAATGGTTCTGAGAAGGGTGATGAGGCTAGGGAAACCAGTACCCCTCAGCTTGAGGGAAAGCTGATTGCAGCTCCAGCTGAATCAGGTGGGTGCTGCAGGGAGTTTCCTACTCTGATCCCTCCTCCTCCAATCTCCATCCTTACCAGCTCAATGGGAGCCAATTCCCAGCAGATCCATCTAACAGTTTGCTAATTCTATCCAATCTCTCCAATTCAGTTAATTCCCAGTTTTAGTAACAGAAGCAGCAGCTGTCAAGACCAGCAGCTGTGTTCTTTGTCTCTATAGCTCAACCTCTCCCCCTTCCTCTCCAAGTTAACTGAGTGGATTATACACAAACTTCTAGGGAGAAAAAACTGTGTAAGGTAGGCCCTGGGTAAAATGAAAGAAGGAAGGAGAAATAACTTTTAGGGCCATGAAATTGTAAGGTTGGCTGGGAGCAATGAAAGGAATTCTCCTTCAACTTCCAGGTCCCAGCTTAATTTAGAATAACCTCCTCAATACCCATACCCTCTACAATGGTTAGTTTTCCTCAAACTTGCTTTGGCAAAGAATCAGGTTTGCTTTTTTTTTTAATTCCAATGTGCCATGAACCAATGTGTGGTTCCACTATGTGTATCTAGTGCACAAACTCGTGTGATATATCATCCCTGAAAACAGCAGTACCTAAAACGATCTACACCCTACTCAAAGAGACCACATGCATAGATGTTGGGGCAATGTCGAGTCCCTATAAAAAATCCCTAAACACTTTCAATTCCTGTGTTTAACTCATTGACTAAGCAGCACTGTCTGAGAAGCCTCACGGAGAAGGTGTGGTCTGCACAAAGATTTATGGCAAGTTAGCCTCATGAATTTCCAGAGGTAGAGTATTTGAGGCAGAGAAAACAGCCAGAAAAAGTGGCTAGAGCTAAGGGAATGAGAAAAGACTTTAAAAGAGATGAAGTCTGACAGGTAAGGGAGATCATGTTGGGCAAGGTAGGTTGTTGAAGGACGTTGACTTCTTTTTATTCTGAGTGAAATGAGTGCTATTTTGGCATGTTGAGCAGACAGGTGGCACAATGGGGTTTATGTTTTGAAAGGAGAATCCTGGCTGTAGTGTTGAAAATCAACTGTAGGAGCCAAAGGCAAAGGCAGAGAGACCATATAGCCGCAATCATAAACCAGGCAATAGATGATGATGGCTCAGACCAGTGGAGGTCTGAGAGGATATATTTTGATATATTTAGATATATTTTGAAGAGAGAGGATGGATGTTTTGTGTACTGTTGAGATCATTTAGATATATGTTGAAGAGAGAGGATAGATGTTTTGTGTATTGTTGAGATCATTCTGACCCTTAGCAATGAGCTCTGGTGGGGCAGTGGTTAAGGTCTCAGCTACTAACTAAAAGTCAGAGGTTCAAACCCACAAATGGCTCTGCAGGAGAAAAGACCTGGCTATCTTTTCCAGCAAAAAAAAAAAAAAAAGGAGAGAGAGAGACCTGGCACAAAGATTACAGCCCAGAAAACCCTATGGAGCAATTTTATTCTAATCTATAGGGTCATGATGGATAGATAGGGTGAAAGAAAAAGAAAGGAATTCAAGGATGATGCCATGGTATTTGACGTGTACAACAGGAAATGTGGAGTTACTATCACTGATTTGGGAGGGTAGTATGTGCAGTGGATTTGGAGGAGAGAAATCATTCTTGCCATATTGAGATTGAGGTATCCTACAGGCCTCTAAAAAAAGATGAAGAGATGCTAAACAGGACTTGGATATACAAGCCTGGAGTGTGAGAAAGACACCTGGGCTAGAAATAGAAGTTAAGGGGTTGTTAGTATTTAAAGCTGAGACTCAATAAAATCACAAGTAAGTAAATTTTGAGAAGAGGGTATCCAAAATTAAAGGTCAGGGAGAAGATAAGGGACCAGGAAAGGAGGGATAAGATGGAAGTCAAGAGAGTAAGGTGATCTGAAAGCCAAGGGAAGAAAGCGTATGGACCAGGGCAAATTGACAAACTTTGTTTTCTGCATTCATTAAATGGAAATATTAATGCCTTCTGTGGTTATTGTGAGGATTATAAATGAGATGATTCATTTAATAAATATCTACTAAGTGTAGCCACTGTACTAAGTCTCTGGATTTAACCAAGATATGATTCCTGACCTCAGGAGGAAGTCTCATATGCGCAAGGCTCAGTGCTGGACCCTGGAAATTACTCAATAGATAATGTTACTTCTCCTCTCAAAATAAGTAATTGCCTGTGAGGCCTATGTGGATTCACATTCTCCTCTGCTTCTTGAGACCAATTAAAATTACTTAGTGCTAATTATGCGGTATGAGTAAGCAAGGGAATCTTACCCTTCACCACCATTTCAACCATTCCAGTGTAAAGCTCTAATACTCCACAGAGTACGAGATTCCTTTCTTGGTTAGGGAATAAGAAGGGCCCATTTTGAGAATTAGTAACAACTCTTACCTAGGCTGACCCAAGGGTTTTCGAGGCCTGAAGCTGCCCCTGGGGGCAGGGGGCAACAGCCCAATCACATCATGTATACAACTTGACCTCAACTCACCACCTCCCAAGCCCAGAAGGTGAAGTAAGGCAAAGGGCAGTTTCCAATAGGGGAAGGAAATGAAGGAAGGGCATTCTGAAGCAACAGAAAGGATATAGCACATCATTGGATATGATTTTAGAACGTACACATGGGTTCACACATAAGAAAAGACTTGCTCTTTTATTTTACTGCAAACCAGGCAGCCACCTCTTTCACCTGGTTCACTTTGAGTATTCCAGCAGCCTAGGACCTGGAACAATGCCTTCTCCTTTCCTCACTCTCCTACCAATCCCCCTCTCTGTGGACTGAATCTGACACTCAACTCTATGAGCCAGGTAACCAAGGCACCCAAAAGCCCCCAGAGTCCACACGGGCCTCCCTAAGGACAGCCCCAAGGGCCATAGGCTCTAAGCAATGAAGGTGGGGCCACTCCTTTAACTGTGCTCTCTCTCCCTTGATGTTCCCTGCCCATCTGGGCTGCTGCTGAGGGAGGATCCTTTGGGCCTGCTGGTTTCTTTATGACTATGGGTGACATTGCACAAGCGCTCCAGTTTCTCTCACAACAGCTTTGTTTTGATCTACAAAACTCTGCTGAGTTTCTTTTGGGCCTTGTCATGTTAACAAAAACAAATGTAATAATATGCACTTGAAAAGGCTCACGTGTCTTGATATTTTAATAAGCTTTTGATTCTACAGGGACCTCTGAGGCTTTTAAAAGTTTAAAGTTAATAAAGAGAGTAAAAGAAAAAAATATGAATTGTTTTTAATTATTATTATACAGGATTAACCAAGCCAGTTGTGTATAATTAGACAGTAGCTACCTTGCATCGTGGAGGCAGTAAATAGGCCCACAGGGGGGATGCCAGAAGGCTGAGGTGTTTACAAGACACTGGAGATGTTTTCACCAAGCACATAATCCCCTTTGCAGTTACTATTGCTTTTATAATGGATGTGTTCATTACAACCAGAGACTAATATGTGTATCCATCATCTTTCTAGCACAGATGATTCTGAAGTGGGGGATGGCAGTGGAAGTATACAATATAATTTCGTGGTGAAATTATTAAGAAAGCCTATTAGTATGCAGCTTTTTTGTCTTGTTTTATTTTTGTTGCCATTGCTGAGAGAAATTTTAAGGAGAAATTAAACAATTGCCAAAGGAGTGATGATTATGACATTGCTAAGAAAGTTTTGTAAGGAGCTCTGAAAGTGTAGTGCCTAAGGCACTTGACTGCTAACCAGAAGGCTGG
>NW_006921937.1:85797-87817 GCF_000298275.1 Orycteropus afer afer
CTACTTCTGTAGTGATACCACCTCAGAAACCCAAGGAGGGGTCACTATGAGTCGGGTCCAACTTGATGGCAAATAACAAGAACGTTTTATATTTTGTTTATACCTCTAGTAGTAAAAAAACAATTGGCCAGGAGTTCTAAGGCTTTGTTATGAACCAGCCTATGATGCTAGGGAATTCATTCATTAATTCAACATTATTGAGTATTGTCACATACCAGGCATTGTCTTTTTGTTTTTATTAGATGCTGTCCTGTTGGCTCCAACTTACAGCAACCCTGTGTACAACAGAAAGAAGCCCTAGCCAGTCCTGTGCCATCCTAACAATTGTTGCTATGTTTGAGGCATTGTCTTATATAAACCTCAAAAAACTAAACCGGTTGCTGTGGCGTCTATTTCAATTTGCAGTGGCCTTAAGCATGCAGAATAGAATTGCACTCCACAGGGTTTTCAGGGCTATGGTGTTTCTTCAGAGGAACCTCTTGGGAGGTTTGAACCACCAACCTTTGGGTTATTAGTTGAACACTTAACATTTTGTACCACCCAAGGACTCCATTGTCTTAGGTGTTTGGGACAGAATAGTGAACAAGAGAGACTTTATCCTTCTTCCCAGGTGTTCTCAATCCAGGACATCCTTCATAAAAAAGCTGGGAAGCTTTTTCAAATACACTAACACCCAGGCCGGACTTTTTAGAGCTAGGTAGCATCTCCAGAGTATCCTGGGCATATTAATTTGAGGAAGTGTTTCAGTGATTTTGATGATTTCTGATTGGAATAGGAGAGATATTTAATTAAATAATGAAAGAGATAAGTGCTATGATAGGGGAAATGTTTGACTTCTCTGAGCCCATTTCTCTATTTTATAATGGTGATTATTAATCATTTCCTACATCTTTCTTAGGCCAGGTTCCCTAGGAAACAGTCTCTGAGAAGTAGTAGGAAGTTTACTGGGGAGTGCTCACAGACTGAGCATTGGGAATGAAGCACTGGGAGCGAAACTGACTTGTCATTGACTACCCCTGAGAAGGGATGTGACTCTTCAGCCCTAGGACAATTCCTGGGAAGTGATTCAGCTGCCAGCTCTCAGCAGCCACCCAGCCACCCCCTCCAGTAACTGTGGGAAGGAGGACCTCAGTCCTGAACGGGAATCTGAGTGGTGTGCCACGGTATCCACCATAGTTTACTACAAAAATAGATACTGCAATGGAGATTGGGAAGGACTTCAAAAGAGAAAAAGTTACTGATTTTCTATTATTAATCTATAATTTTCCATAGTGATACTGCCTTGGAAACCCAAGGAGGGGTCGCTATGAGTTTGGGGCCGACTGCATGGCACATAACAACAACAACAAATAATAATAATAATAATAATAATAATAAACTTGCTTTTGAGAATGGCTTTTAAATTTTATTCATTTTTGATGTGAAAATGATCAGTCACCCTATGATGATTAGAGTAAATTCTGTCTTAGTCATCCAATGCTGCTACAACAGACACACCACTAGTGGATGCCTTCAACAAAAAGAAACCCATTCTCTCACAGCCTAGGAGACCAGAGGTCCAAACCCAGTCCTCCAGCTGCAAGGGATGACTCTCTCTCCCCATTGGCTCCAGGAGAAGGCCCCTGTCATCAATCTTCCCCTGTGTCTAGGGGTTTCTCAGTTCAGGGAACCTGTGTCCAAAGGACATGCTCCACTCCTGAATTTTCTTGTTTGGTGGTAAGAAGCTCCTTCTGTCTCTGTTTATTTATCTCTCCCTCGATTTCCTGCAACAAAAGGTGATGCAGGCCACACCCGAGGGAAACTCTCTTTATATCAAATCAGGGCTGTGACCTGAATAAAGTTGTTGCATCCCACCCTAATCCTCTTACAATTGATTGGAGGTGTTCCATTACATAACTGCTAAACCACTGAGAATCATGGCCCAGGCAAGCTAACACACACTTCTGGTGACACAGCTCAATCCATAGTATTCTACTCTTGTTGTAGTTGTTAGGAGCCATCTAGTTGTCTCTGACTCATG
>NW_006921937.1:87977-89435 GCF_000298275.1 Orycteropus afer afer
CAGAACAAAACACTGCCAGATCCTGTGCCAGCTCCATGATCCTTGCTATACCTGAGCCCATCATTGTAGCTGCTGTGTCAATCCTCCTTGTTGAGGGCCTTCCCCTTTTTCACTGACCCTCCACTTTACCAAGCATGATATCCTTCTCCAGGGAATGGTCCCTTCTTACAACATGACCAAAGTAGGTGAGGCGAAGGCCATTCTCGCTTCCAAGGAACATTTAGGCTGCACTTCTTCCAGGACAGATCTGTTAGGTTTTTTTGTAGCAGTCTGTGGTATTTTCAGCATTCTTCACCAACACCACAAATCAAAAACCTGACTCTTCTTCTGGCTTCCTTATTCATTGTCCAGCTCTCACATGCATATGAGGTAATTGAAAACACTATGGCTTGTGTCAGGCACACAAGTCTTAGTCTTTAAGGAGATAGCTTTACTCTTTAGCACCTGAAAGAGGTCTTTTACAACAGATTTACGCAATGCAATACATCATCTGATATCTTGACTGCTGCTTCCCTTGGTGCCCTTAGTGTTGATTGTAGAATCAAGTAATATGAAGTCTTTGACACCTTCAATCTTCTCTCTATTTATCATGATGCTGTTTGCAGTCCAGTTGTGAGGATTTTTGTTTTCTTTATATTGAGGTGCAATCCATACTGCAGACTGTAGTTTTCAATCTTCATCAGTAAGTGCTTCAAGTCATCCTCACTTTCAGCCAGCTAAGTTGTGTTGTCTGCATATCACAGGTTGTTAATGGGTCTTCCTCCAATCCTGATGCCACGTTCTTCTTCATATAGTCCAGCTTCTTGAATTATTTGCTGAGCATATAGATTGAATAAGTATGGTGAAAGGATACAATTCCACTCTTTGCCCCACCCCCAAATCCATGTCCTTGTCACATGCGGAAAAAAAAAAAACAACTTTACTACATCACGTCACTCCAAAAGTATTAAATCAACTCCAACTCCAAATATGATCCTGGGGCAAAATTCCTCCTTATCTGTGAACCCATGCAATCTAGAATACAAGTTATCTGTTTCCAAAGTATAATGGTGGAACAGATACAAGGTAGACATTTCCATACAAACTGGAGAAATTGGAGGGAAGGAAGAAATAACAGACACCAAGCAAGTAAAAATCCAGCAGAGCAATTTACATTAGCTCTCAAGGCTTGAAAATAATACGGTAGTTTTGACAGAAACTAATACTCTATTTTTCCCCTAAAGCTCGTTGTGGTTCTCCCCGCCCCCTGCCAAACTTGCACACTTGAACTGAGAAGGCACATTTCCAGGGAGAGAAGAACTGATGTTTCATAAGGTATATAAATAGGGTTGAGTTCCCTTGCTTTAGACTTTAAGCAAGTTCCACTAATAATAATATTGCAATTATATATGTTGTTGTGGTTGTTGTTATGTGCCGTCGAGTCGGCCCCAACTCATAGCGACCCCTCCTTGGGTTTCC
>NW_006921937.1:89955-95211 GCF_000298275.1 Orycteropus afer afer
CAGCTAGGGGCCATAGTCTCAGTGGTTCCACCAGGCTCTATCAGACAGCAAACCTGTCCCCCCCCTTTTTTTTTAATGATTTTGAGTATTTTTTCCACATTGTTCTCACTCTCCATCCAGGATCTCCTACATAGATCCCCCTCTGAGTGGTTGACAGTGGTAGCTGGGCACCATGTAGTTCTTCTGGTCTCATAGTCATATAGGCTGATGATCGTATGGTGTACCAGTCGCTAGGACTAATTGTTTCCATGAATCTCTGGTTTTCTCCAAGAATTAGTTTCTGTAATTGTTTTATGCATCAAAACAAGGAGCTTAAAACCTGTGCATCTCTTCTCCAGATTGAAAAATGAAGGGATTCATTTAAATCACCTCTAAGGTTCCTCCAGCTCTAACAGTCTACAGTTCTATGATTCTCCAAGTAGTTATCTATCTTGGGCTGAGAGCACCAGATTTCCTCCCAGACAAAAGTAGGCAATGAAAGGAGAACTCCAAATAGAAGCCTCTTTCGCTAGAACGGACACTTAGTAGAACTCTTCCAAGATGATTAGGAAGGAGCTGTGGTGACACAGAAGTTAAACTCTTTGCTGATAACCAAAAAGTCAGCAGTTTGAACCCACCAACACTCGGAAGAAAAATATGTGGTGCTCGTGCTCTGTTTTGATAAAGATTACAGCTAGGAATCTATGGTGCAAATCTACTGTATAGGAGGGATTGTGAGTCCACAACAACCACAACAAAATAATTAGGAGTTCATGAGTGGTACAAATGGTTAATGATCTCAGTGACTAACCGAAAGGTTGGAGGTTCAAGTCCACCCATAGATGCCTTGGAAGAAAGGCCTGGCAATCTATTTCTGAAAATTCAGCCATCAAAACCCCAGTTTTGCTTTCACATACCTGGAGTTGCCATGAGTTGATTCTGACTCTATAGTAACTGGTTTTCTAAGATAATAACAAAAATAGAATGAGATTTTTTTTCATCCAGCTTCTCCAGTGCCATCTCTTCTTTGTCTAAACTTCATGGAGTTGGAAGGTTACTGATGTTGTTAGGTGCTGCAGAGTTGGCTCTGACTCATAGCAACCCCATTTAAAACAAAATGAAACACTAGATGGTCCTTCACCATCTTCATAATCCTTGCTATGCTTTAGACCTTCATTGTAGCCACTGTGTCGATCCATTCTGTTGAGGGTCTTCCCATTTTTTGCTGACTCTCCACTTTACCAAGCATGATATCCTTCTCCAAAGACTGGTCCCTTCTGACGACATGATCAAAGTGGGTGCGATGAAGTCTGGCCATTCTTGTTTCCAAGGAGCATTCTAGCTGGAGTTCTGCCAGGACAGATTTGTTTGTTCTTCCAGCAGTCCATGGTATTTTCAGTCTTCTTTGCCAATGCCACAATCCAAAGGCATCAACTCTTCAGTCCTCCTTACTCACTGTCACATGCATATGAGATGATAGAAAATACCATGGCTTGGGTTAGGCGCACCTTAGTCTTCACAGTGATATCGTTGCTCTTTAACTGTTTAAAGAGGTCCCTTGCAGCAGATTTTCCCAGTTCAATATGACTTCTGATTTCTTGACTGCTGCTTCCATGGGTGATGATTGTGGACCCAAGTAAAATGAAATCTTTGATAACTTCAATCTTTTCTCCATTTATCATAAAGCTGTTTATTGGTCCAGTTGTGAGGATTTTTGTTTTCTTTATGTTGAGGTGTAATCCATACAGAAGGCTGTAGTTTTTGATCTTCATCAGTAAGTGCTTCAAGTCATCTTCAGTTTTAGCAAACAAGGTTGTGTTATCTGCATATCACAGGTTGTTAATGTGCCTTCCCTCAATCCTGATTCCTTGTTTTTCTTCACATAGTTCAGTTTCTTGGGTTATTTGCTCAGTGCACTGAATAAATATGGGGAAAGGATACAATCCTAACGCATACCCTTCCTGATTTTGTAGCATGTATATCCCATTGTTCTATTCAAATCACAGCCTCTTAGTTCAAGTGCAGGTTTCTCATAAGCACAATTAAGTATTCCACAATTGCCATTCTTCACAATGTTATCCATAATTTGTTATGATCCACACAGACTAATTATGATGTTGCTACTAAGAAAAGATTGAGGTTGTCAGGGATTTCATTTTACTTGAATCCACAATCAACTCTCATGGAAGTAGCAATCAAGAACTAGATGTCATATGCCACTTCACAAATCTGCTGCAAGGGATCTCTTTAAAGTGTTAAAGAGCAAAGATATGACTTTGAAGACCAAAATGTGTTGTTTTCAATCACCTCATATGCATGTGAAAGCTGGATCATGAATAAGGAAGACCAAAGAAGAGTTGATGGCCTTTGAATTGTGGTGTTGGCCAAGAAAACTGAAAACACCATGGACTACTAGAAGAATGAACAAATCTGTCCTGGAAGAAGTGCAGCTAGAATGATCCTAGGAAGCAAGAATGGCCAGATTTTTTCTTACGTACTTTGATCATGTTGTCAGAAGGAACAATTCCCTGGAGAAGGATATCATGCTAGGCTAAGTAGAAAGTGAGCAAAAAAGGGGAAGGCCCTCAAAGAAATGGAGTAACACATTGCTGCAACTGGGCATCAAGGATAGCAAGTATAGCAAGGAATGTGAGGATAGCACAGGACCGGACAGTATTTTGTTCTGTTGTACACAGGGTCACTATGAGTCAGAGCCAACTTGATGACACCACCACTAACAACAACACAGTCAAATGCTTTTGCATCATCAATAAAACACAGGTAAATATTTTCCTGGTATTCTTTACTTTCAGCCAATGTCCATCTGACATCAGCAATGATATCCCTCATTCCATATTCTCTTCTGAATCCTGCTTGAATTTCTAGAAGTTCCCTTTCAATATACTTCTGCAACCGTTTTTCAATTATCTTCAACAAAATTTTACTTGTGTGTGATAATAATGATATTATTCAATACTTTCAACATTCTGTTGGATCACCTTTCTTTGGAATGGGCACAAATATAGATTTCTTCCAGTCAGTTAGCCAGGCAGCTGTCTTCCAAATTTCTTGAACTCAACAAGTGCATGCCTCTAGTGCTGTATCTGTTCATTGAAACATCTCAATGGGTATTCTGTCATTTCCTTGGGCCTTGTTTTTTGCCAATTCCTTCAGCACAGCTTGGACTTCTTCCTTCAGTACCATGGTTCTTTTTCAAACACTACCTTCTGAAATGGTTGAATGTCAACCAATTCTTTTTGATATAGTGATTCTGGATGGATCCTTCCATCTTCTTTTGATGCTTCTTGAATCAGTCAATATTTTGCCCATAGAATCTTTCAATATTGCAACTCAAGGCTTAAATTTTTGTCTTCAGTTCTTTCTGTATTCTTCCTTTTTGGTTTTCTAACTTCAGATCTTTGCTCACTTAGTTATAATAATTTACTTTGTCTTCTCAAGCTGCTCTTTGAAGTCTTCTGTTCAGCTCTTTTATCTCATCATTTCTTTCATTAGTTTCAGCTACTCTCCATTTAAGAGCAAGTTTCAGAATCTCTTCTGACATCCATTTTGGTCTTTTCTTCCTTTCCTGTCTTTTTAATGACCTTTCACTTTCTTAATGTATGATGTTCTTGATGTCATCCCACAACTCATCTGGTCTTCAATCATTTGTGTGCAGTGCATTAAATCTATTCTTCTTATGGTCTCTAAATTCAAGTGGGATATAATCAAGGTTGTATTTTGTTTCTTGTGAATTTGATTTAATTTTTTCAGCTTCAACTTGAACTTGCATATAAGCAATTGACGACCTTCTCCACAGTCAGCTCATGGCCTTGTTTTGTCTGATGACGTTGAGCTTCTCCATTGCCTCTTTCCACAGATATAGTCAATACAATTCCTGTGTATACCTTCTGGAGAGGTCCACATGTATTATCTCTGTTTGTTGTTGAAGAAAGTATTTTTCATGAATAAATTGTTAGTTTTGCCAAATTCTGTCATGTGATCTCTGGTGTCATTTCTATCACCAAGGCCACATTTTGCAATTACCAACATTTCTTCATTTCCTGCTTTCACAGTCCAGTCACCAGTAATTGTCAATCTATGTTGACTGCATGTTTAGTCAATTTCAGACTGCAGTAGTTGATAAAAATTTTCAATTTCTTCATCTTTGCGTTTAGCAGTTGGTATGTAAATTTAAATAATAGTTGTATTACCTGGTCTTCCTTGTAGATGTATGGATATTATCCTATGACTAACTGCATTATACTTCAGGATAGATCTTGAAATGTGCTCTTTGATGATGAATGCAATACCATTCCTATTCAATTTGTCATTCCCAATATACTAGATTCCTAATGGCTAATACCAGTCTACTTCAGCTCCCTAATACCTAGGATATCAATCTCTATGCCTTCTATTTCATTTTTGACAACTTCCAAGTTTCCTAAATTCATACTTTCCACATTCTGATGATTGATGAATGTTTGCAGCTGTTTCTTCCCATTTTGAGCCATGCCCCATCAGCAAATGAAGGTCTGGAAATCTTTACTCCATCCATGTCATTAAGGTTGACTCTTCTTTGAAAAAGCAGCTCTTCCCCAGTCATACTTTTAGTGCTTTCCAACCTCAGAACCTCATCTCTCAGGAGTACATCAGACAATGTTTCACTGCTATTTATAAAGTTTTCCAATAATGTGTCAGTAGTGTTTCGTTGCTATTCATAAGGTCTTGATTGGTCAGTTTTTCATAATGGATGTTCCTGTCCTTCTTCTCGGTCTGTGTTAGTCTGGAAGCTCTGCTGAAACCTTCCACCATGGGTGACCCAGCTGATATTTGAAATACCAGTAGCGTAGCTTCCAGCCTCATAGCAACAAGCAAGCCACCATGGTACAACAAACTGATAGACAAGTGGTGCTATGTAGGAAGGTAAATAAGTAGTAACAGGCAAATGGAAAGGTACCACCAATGAGAAAAAAAAAAAAATTGAATAGGCTCTGCTCCATCATATTGCCTGGACTTAAATTACATTTCAGCCTCAAATGTTTTTCTATATTCCTAATTTAGACACACAAACAGGATGAGAAGTGTCATTTTTTTTCTTCCATTTTCCATTTATTTAACTTAAAGAATCATCTATCATCAGTCTAGGAGCTCTGGTAGCATAGTGGCTAAGGCACTTGACTGCTAACCAGAAAGCTGGCGGTTCAAACCCACCAGCCACTCCTCAGAAGGAAGATGGGGCAATCTACTTCCATAGTGATACTGCCTCGGAAACCCAAG
>NW_006921937.1:95704-101740 GCF_000298275.1 Orycteropus afer afer
TTTTTTTTTTTTTTTTTTTAATGGTTAATATGGTTTTCTTGACTTTGAGCTTCAGTCACAAGCCTATGTACTGGACAGACATAAAGACAGATGTTTGCATAAATACATGTTTGCGTAAAATTTCTGGCATTTTCTCCCTCTGAGACTGGAGCTATTGTGGTTAGGACAGGCACTAGGTAAAAGCCTAATGAGAAGGCTGCAAAGCCTGGGACTCTGACTACTTTTAGAATCTCAAAGAGGACTTAGGTGATAGGCAGCTACCAAGACATGGGAACTAGAAAGAATGAATAATAACAGAAAAACATTTTTAAAAAGATAAATTACTCTGGAGCAGAATTGGCCAGAAAGAATGTTAATGGTCTACCCTTTTTATATTGCAGAGAAAATGAAATACTGAGAAGCCACACAGAAAGTTCATCCCCATGGTATAACTGTGAAGAGTAATAGGAGGAATTTAAAAAGAAAAACTTGAGACAAGCATTAGGGAAGAGACAGAACTTCCATATTCTCAGAGGAAGGTGAGAACATTCAAAGCATTTAAAAATTGAAGTTGAATTAAACTCTAGGAAATATTTTCTATTGTAGGCAACAATTCTACGCCAGCCCACAGGGACAGCGTACATCTTCTAACAAGACATTTTCATTTCTAATTTCTTTAACTCCATGGAAAATCCTTCCTGAATTCTTCACAACTCCCTGTGGTGTTTACTAAGTGAAATAACTTAGTGCCTTCCACAGCCTTCACTAACTTACTATCCACTTGCTTCTCCAAATCAATAATAAACACATTATATAGCCTTGGTCCCCAAACAGACCCAAAATTTACCACACTATTAACCTCTCTCTATTCTGGGAGACCAACAGACACTGTTTTCTGATGCTTAGCTAGCTTTGTAAAAATCTCCAGGCTTTGACTGCTTCTGCCTATCTTAAAGCAGGAAAATCTATCTCTGCTTCTGTTCTTTCCTAGCTAATGCTGCATGGTTGTCAGGCTGAGGGTCCAGACCCTTGGGTGCAGGGCTAGGGGGTAATGCCAGTCCATTTGATGGGAGGCCCAAGACAGGGAGCAAGGAAGGAAAAGAAGGTTAAAAAAAAAAAAAAAAAAGCTTATTGTTCTTGCTGAAAACCCAATTGCATAGCCACTTCTCAATTCCATTGAGAAATGTCAATGTTCTTTCCTACCGTCTGGCAGAGGAAGATTTGACCAGGTGTCTCCACACAGAGTGGGTTCTCACAGTTGGGCTGCGTGTGTGTCATAAAGCTAAATAAGGAGCCAGTTCAGTCCGCCACTTCCCTTCACTTCTGCCGGCCAGACACACTTCCCCATATGACAGTCTTATAAATAGCTGCTAAGCATCTGGTCCTCCTCTCACCTCCTGACTCCATCAGACTCCCCCACCAGAAGCCCCTGACAGCTACACAGCTGGGAGCTCCCCCTTTCCTTTCTTCTCCCCTCCTTACTCTGCCCCCAACATGTGGCCACCACCTCACCAATGTCCACTGTAACTATTCAGTGATTGACTTCTCTGGAGGAAGGGGTCAAGAAAGCTGGGGACTGGATTTGACCACTGAAGCAAGCTGTCATCAGACTGAACAAAGGATGGAAGGTTGGGAGGCACTGGACAAGCCTATCGTACAGGGGCCAGATGGTTGACCTACCAGAAATCATTCTGGAATGAGTCAAATGTTAAAATTATCTATACGTCTCTGTTCTGCCTCTATCTATATATGTACATATTTGAGAATATCTTTTGGGAAAACTGATATAGGGTAAAAGGCATTATTAACTTTTACAAAGCTCAAGGAAGTGTCACAGTTCAAATGAGGGTAAACTTTGATATAAGACAAATATATGAAAAAATTAAACATTTGGAAGCTAATATATGATTGTTGTTGTTGTTGTTATATGCTGTCGAGTCGAACCTGACCCATAGTGACCCCTCCTTGGGTTTCCAAGGCAGTATCACTACAGAAGTAGATTGCCCCATCTTCCTTCTGAGGAGTGGCTGGTGGATTTGAACCGCCAGGTTTCTGGTTAGCAGTCAAATGCCTTAGGCACTACGCTACCACAGTTCCCAATATATGATTAGGAGGTGATATAATAGAAGTAGCACTTTCTTCTAAATATTGTTGGCTTTTATGAAATGAAGAGGCTGTAGATATTACAGGGGGTCAGAGTTGTAGGAATGATCAAAGAGAGTGAATCAATTTTGTAAGAATGAATAGAATGCCCACTATGTGCTATGCACAGGGAATGCCAAGAGATATACCTGGGCCTTGATCAGCTCTTGGACTAGAGGAAGATTCAGACCTGTAGTGGACTGGTAGAAAATGTGGAATGTAGAACAGTCCATTCTGCTTTTAGAAAGAGAGTTGTGGAAGTATGCAGAGAGGACACAGGGCAATCTAGGCTAAGGAGATCAGGCAAAATGTTGTGTAAGTACTGGTCCTGCAAACAGTGAATGGATCCACTGAGGCAGAGAACATGTGACTGAGTCTGATTAAGTACTTAGGCCAGAGGTGGTATGCACCATGGGCGAGGATTATAAAGATGAGAAAATGAAGCCATTACATTAACCATAGGTTAGTATTGAAATTATAGATCTTGAGTATTACTTGAGGAATCCTTCCACTTTCTAATTCACCATATGTGTGCTAACTTAAATATTTAAATCTATCATGAAGGAGAGTCATCCTTGAACCACGACCCTATCAAGATAATTTTCCAAAATGCCTACACACTTCACTGAAAAAAACATAGAGAGGCTGCCTCTGAGGGATGCTTAGCAAGACGTAGAGAAGTTCTGGCCTGACCAAGGAAATCTAAGATTTCTTTCTTTGTTAATAAATACCCAAAGACTCTGATTTTGTTTTTATTTGTGCAGAAATAAGACCAATGGCAGGGAGGATATAGATGGTGATGAGTTGTGGCTTCATTTGGGCAAGATCTGGGTTGATCCCTGAGGCAGGGAGATGCAATCTTGGAGGATCAGGTAGATGGAGTTGGCCAAAACTGGCCGTGCTTTATTTAGATGTCAGCTGACTTGTTACCATTTCTAGGAAGCCCTTTGGGCCCTTTATTGTCTATCCTTATAGCACATATCACAGTTGTTACTGTATTTTTTTTTTTTTTTTTTTTTTTGATATCTGTTTCATCTCCCAAAGGATAGTCAGCCAACTGACTTTGCTCAGTTGAATCCCCTACTTCTAGCACCATGCCTGGCAGATTCTAGACACTCAGGAAATAATAGTTTCTCTAAGAATTATAAAAGCTAATGCTTATCAAGACATTTACATTACAAAATTTAATGTGAAATTTTTTTCACAACCACTTGTGAAAAAATATTAATTAATCCCATTTTACAAATAAGTAAATAGAGAAGGATTAAGCAACTGTCAAAAGCTAATGAGTGCCAGAGCTGGAATTTGAATTCTGTTAGTCTAACTCCAGAGCTCACACTTTCCACCTTGCAAGGGCTGGAGAAGCCACAGGGTGGGACCTGAGTGCAGAGGATGACAGAGAGGCCCAGCAGCATAGGAGGCAGTGAAAAGAGTGGATGTGGGATTGGGGATGGAGCATTTAGGCTTAAAGGACCCAGATTTTTGGCTTCCTCCCTGAATAGCATCTATTTCAGCTGTTTACAGAGTATTTTAGCCAGTGAGTGAAGCTTGTCGTCCTTACCATAGACTACCCCCGCCCACTTGGACTGGTCTCCCAGCTACACACTGCTGAGTTTTAGCTGTTGAATGTTTCCTAAGGTCTGCCAGCTCTGGAGATGTGCACTCTTATCGAGACCCAATAAAAAAAGGCCAGAGATGAAAATAAATAGCCTGCTAGAAAGAGAATAGCAGGTCAGTTACTTGCCACTCTTGCCCTAGGCCCTGATCTTGGGAGCCGCTGCACAACAGGTGAGAGGGCAGATGGCTGGGAGTTCAGAGGTCATATAGCTCCTGGGAAATGCAGAGGATGATGTTAACTAAGACCACCACCACATGTTTAACTCTATAAAGTGTTCGTGACCTCTCAAAGCTTTGGGATTTAGACGGTCCCTGAAAGTCTGATTCTTATCTATCCCTAAACCATTTCATTCTAAGTAAGGGTATGTTATGTTCTGAAGAGTGCAGTTTTGTGAAATGTGCCAAGCTTTTACGTATACTAAGCACCCTGCGTGCATTCTCTCATTTAGTCTCCCAGTAACCCAGTGAGTGTGTATAGAATATCCCTTTTGCAGATAAAGAAACCAAGGCTCAGAGGTGAAAGCATTTTCTCAGTGCTACCCAGGGAGTGGATGATGGGCAGGGATTGAAATCTACATCTTTCAAAATGTAGAGCCAAAAGTCTTGCCAAAAAGAGTATCTTGTGTTAACAGCAAATTATGGCTGCTGGGATACTACTTCCCCCCAACACACACACACACTTAGGCTCTTGAGAATAAGACTTTTGAACAGTAAAATCCATTACCTGAAATAATGAAAGGACTTAACATGAGGATTTCATTCTCAATTAACAATTTGATTGCTTAATGATTTTTTTTTTTTAAATGAGTAACAAGACTAAAAATCTATTTTGGTCTACAAATCCTAATTCTGTAGTACCTAATCTTTATCTTCTTAGAGCAAGATGCAAGGGAAAAAAATAGGAAATAGCATTGTCTGAGCAGCTTTCATTTGGGTATTTGTTGTGTGTGTGTGTGTGTGTGTGTGTGTGTATGCTTATAACTGAAAAACAGCTTTCGTCTAAAAAATTAAATGTGACAAGAAATTAATCCACATTGTGGTCTAATTATTTTTAGAATTATGAGAAAAATGTAAGGTGTCTCAAGTATTTAATTTTGAAAAGTGTCTATGGAAATTAACTTTCATTGCCTTTCATAAGGATTTCTCATTTTCTTGCCACCCTTAAATGGCATTTTCAACAGTTACTAATGTTGCTATTGCTGTCACATAAAGCCACTGGCATATAAGGTAGAGTTCCTTGAAAAGCCTAACATAAAGTACATGTAACCTGTGATAGTCTGGCCTTATCCGAAGTACAATTTATCAACTTCATAAATTAGAATGCAAGGACTAATCAAAGACCCAACCAGTTTCTTGACTTCCTTTCCATTTCAAAAAGATCAGTTGGAAGCAAGAATGAATACAAAACACAGTGGCTTTCTTATGGTATGTTTAAAAGGAAATATAAATCTGACCCTTGAAAATTATATTAGAATAAGGTAAAAAAAATAATGGAAAAGAGATCAGTGGAAAATAAATTAGTTACCTAAATTAAAAAGATTTAAATTTGGAAAAAAAAAAATATATGCTCAAGAAGACAAAGCCAATTACTATAATGAAATGGGCAAGGACCTGGAGTTAGAAAACCAAAAGCGAAGTACACTCTCGGGATTTCTCAAGCTGAAAGAATTGAAGAAAAAAATTAAGCCTTGAGTTGCAATATTGAAACATTCTAAGGGAAAAACATTGAATGATACAGGGAACATCAAAAGAAGATGGAAGGAATACACAGAGTCACTGTACCAAAAAGAACAGGTCGATCTTCATCCATTTCAGGAGGTGCATATGATCTAGAACCAATGGTACTGAAGGAAGAAGTTGAAGCTGCAATGAAAGAATTGACGAAGAACAAGGCTCTGGGAATTGACGGAATACCCATTGAGATATTTCAACAAACAGATGCCCCATTGGAAGCACTCACTCGGTTATGCCAAGAGATTTGGAAGACAGCTACCTGGTCAACTGACTGGAAGAGATCCATATTTGTGCCCATTCCAAAGAAAGGTGATCCAAAAGAGTGTGGAAATAAATCGAACAATATCATTAATATTGCACACAAGTAAGATATCACTGAAAATAATTCAAAAACAGTTGCAGCAGTATATTGACAGAGAACTTCCATAGGTTCAAGCTGGATTCAGAAGAGGACGTGGAACAAGGGGTATCATAGCTGCTGTCAGATGGATCTTGGCTCAAGGCAAAGAATACTAGAAAGATGTTTACTTGTGCTTTATTGACTATGCAAAGGCATTTGATTGT
>NW_006921937.1:101955-109509 GCF_000298275.1 Orycteropus afer afer
CTGAAAGTGAGGATGACTTGAGACACTTACTGATGAAAATTGAGGAACACAGTCTGCAGTATGGATTACATCTTAATATAAAGAAGACAAAAATCCTCACAACTGGACCAATGAGCAGCATCATGATAAATGGAGAAAAGATTGAGGTTGTCAAAGAATTCACGTTGCTTGGTTCTACAATCGAGGCCAATTAAAGCAGCAGTCAAGACATTAGATGATGTGTAGCACTGGGCAGGTCGGTTGCAAAGGAACTCTTTCAAGTGCTGAGGAGCAAGGAAGTCTCCTTGAGGACTAAGGTGTGCCTAACACAAGCCATGATATTTCTAATCGCCTAGTATGCATGTGAGAGCTGGACAATGAATAAGGAAGACAGAAGAAGAGTTGATGCTTTTGAGTTGTGGTGCTGGCGAAGAATGCTGAAGGTACCATGGACTGCCGAAAGAACTAACAGATCTGTCCTGGAGGAAGTGCAGCCGAGATGCTCCTTGGAAGCAAGGATGGCCAGATTTCGTCTCACCTACTTTGGTCATGTTGTCAGAGGGGACAATTCCCTGGAGAAGGATGTCATACATGGTAAGGTGGAGGGTTGACGAAGGAGGGGAAGGCCTTTGACAAGATGGATTGACACAGTGGCTGCGACAATGGGCTCAAGTATAGCAAGGATCATGGAGCTGGAGCGGGATCAGGGGGTGTTTCATTCTGCTGTGCATGGGATCACTGTGAGTCGGAAATGTCTTGACGGCACCTAACAACAACAACAAGGAGATACTGCATGGCTTAAAATTTGGAAAGGTGTGCATCAAGGTTGTATCTTTTCAACATAGTTATTCAATGCTAAGCAAATAATCCAAAAAGATGAACTATATGAAGCAAAATGTGGCATCAGTATTAGAGGAAGATTTAGTCACAACTGTGATATGCAGATGACACAACCTTGCTTGCTGAAAGTGAAGAAGACTTACTTGAAGCACCTACTGATGAAGATCAAAGACCAGCCTTCAGTATTGGTTACATCTCCAGAAACAAACAAAAAAAAAAGTCCTCAGAACTAGACTAATAAGCAACATCATGATAAATGGAGAAAAGAATGAAGTTATTAATGTTTTCATTTTACTTGGATCCACAATCAACAGCCACTCAAGAAATCAAATGACTATCTCACTGGTGAAATTTACTGCAAAAGAACTTTTTTCCCCCCAGTTGCCAAGATTTTATTCTATCATTTCCTTTGCTATTTTCTTTCATATTGTGAGTTTATGTCTTTTTTTTTTTTTTTTTAACTCTATTGTTATTTGGGAGCTCTGGTAGCATAGTGCCTAAGGCACTTGACTGCTAACCAGGAGGCTGGCGGTTCAAACCCACCAGCCACTCCTTGGAAGGAAGGTTGGGCAATCCTACTTCCGTAGTGATAACTGCCTCGGAAACCCAAGGAGGGGTCGCTAGGAGTCGGGGCCAACTCGATGGCAAATAACAACAACATTGTTATTGGGGTGAAATTTGACAAAGCCAATCCGTTTTACATTCAATAGTTCATACATGTTTTGTTTTATGACACTGATTATATTCCTCACAGTGTAACAGCTCTCCTGCCACTTCCTCTCTTGTCTCTGCCTATGTATTCCTGCCTCCCTACCTTTCTACCTGTGCAAATGCTCCCTTCTGATCTTCCATGGTTGATTGCTGGATATTGCTCTGGTGTACTCCGGCCCATCTACTGTTTCAGTGAGAGTAGAGCCATAGGAGTGAATTCAATTGCAGGCCTGAAGGGTGACTTGGGGCCATAGTCTCAGGGGTTTCACGAGTCTCTATCTGACCTTTAAACGTTGTCATTTTTATATTTTTTAATTTTGTTTCATGTTTTTTCTCCCACTCTATCCAAGACCTTCAATTTTGATCCCTTTCTGAGTGGTTGGCATTGGTAGACAGCACCATCTAATTCTTCTGGTTTCAGGGTCATATAGGGTGAGGTTCTTATGGTCCATTAATCCTTTGGACTAACTGCTTCAATGCAAAAAAACCTCTTTTTAAACTGTTAAATAGCAAAGATGTCACTTGGAAGACTAAGGTGAGTCTGGCCCCATCCATGGTATCTTCAGTCACTTCATATGCATTCAAAAGCATAAAGAGGACCAAAAATGAATTGATGCATTTGAATTATGATGTTGGCAAAGAATATTTAATAACCCATGAACTGCCAAAAGATAGAACAAATCTGTTTTGGAAGAAGTACAACCAGAATGCCCCTTAGAAGTGAGGATGGCAGAACTTCTTCTTTCATACTTTGGTCATATTATCAGAAAATACCAGTCCCTGGAGAAGGATATTATGCTTGTTAAAGTAGGGTTGACAAAAAAGAGAAACACCATCAACAAGATGGATTGACATAGTGGCTGCAATATTAGGCTTAAATTTAGCAATGGCTGTGAGGATGGTGCTGGACCAAGCAGTGCTGTGTTTTCATATGCACAGGGTCACTATGAGTAAGAACAGACTCAGTGGCACCTAACAGCAATAACAACTGTGTAATAGAGAATAAGTCACTGTAAGTAGTCAGAATTCTGTTACGGGGAAAGGAGAAAATGAGAGTGATGAGAAAAGGGGAAAACACAGAGTCTCTGAGTGGTACAAACAGGTAATACACTCATGCTAACTGAAAGGTTGGAGGCTCAAATTCACCCAGAGGTACCTCAGAAGAAAGGCCTGGTAATCTACTTCTGAAAAACCAGGCATTGAAACCCTATGGAGTACAGTTTACTTGACACACATGAGTCAGAATTGACTCATTCAACAGGAATAACAGTGAGTGGTCAATGGAAATCACAGAAGCCCCAGTGATGTGCTAAGCAAAGGAAGGAGCTCCAGAGATGGAGAAGGGAAAGCCAAAATTTATTTACTTAGGACTTTTGTAGGCTCCTCTGCCCTTCAAGATCCCAAGTTCAGTACTAGCACATGACTATCCATACTCCTAAACATCTCTTCTCCTGAATAACACCATTTAACCACCAGTAAAACATTTGTTCATGCCTTGCCATAGGTCTTCAAAGTAAACGGCCACTGTGTCCAAATGCTGTGAAGGTCTCTGAGATATTCATCTGCTCAGGATGGAGATGGAGGAGATGAACTCTGCTTGAGAATGCAGGAATGATTCCATCAGTGGAAGCAATTAGGTAAGAGAAAAGACAAATTAATTAACTTGTCAAATATTTCCTCTCACAACGCATGAATGCAATGGATTCTTACACAACAAAGCACCATTTCCCAGTAGTGCCCAATGTCCATTTGCTTGCCTCTCTTCCTTCTCCAAAGGGGGATTCCAGAGGTACTCAACATTAACATAATGTTCACACCAACTACACATGGCTGTTAATGCATTGTCACCCTGAAATTTGTATATATATGTAAGGGCAGTTCTACTCTGTCCTATAGGGTCATCATATGTCAGAATCAACTCAATGGCAAGGGCTTGGGTTGGGTTTTTCTATATGTAACATAATAAAGCATGATAGTAATCATTTACACTGACAATTAGGTAGAAATTGAATAAAAGAACTACAAGCAGTTATTTTATTTTTTTTAAAAAAAAAAGATATGATACGATTTATGTTTAAAAAATTAAATAGTTTATATAGGAGCTCTGGTAGCATAGTGCCTAAGGCACTTGACTGCTTACCAGAAGGCTGGCGGTTCAAACCCACCAGCCACTCCTCGGAAGGAAGGTTGGGCAATCCTACTTCCGTAGTGATACTGCCTCGGAAACCCAAGGAGGGGTCGCTGTGAGTCGGGGCCAACTCGACGGCAAACAACAACAACAACATTTAAAACTCAATGCTGTTGGTTCAATTCCAACTCATAGTGACCCCTCCTTGGGTTTCCAAGGCTGTATCTCAATGGAAGTAGGTTGCCCAATCTTCCTTTCGAGGAGTGAGTGGCTGGTGGGTTTGAATCTCCAACTTTCTGGTTAGCAGTCAAATGCCTTAGGCACTATGCCACCAGAGCTCCAGAGTTTATTTAAATAAATTTATTTAAAAGATTGACATTTATTAATTATAATTTGCATTTTGCCTTTTAATTGTAATAGATATTTTTGAATATTTTAGAAGAAAAATGCATTTTGAAGACTAAGAATTTTTTGTTTTACAGTTGTATTTTTTATTTACAGTCTATGACAATAAATTCAAATTTTGTATATATTTGAATACAATTTTACTTTTATCTTTTAATTCTTTAGACCATTACAATCAACAGAACACAACTTACATGAAAAAAATATTGAAAAGGAAACTTGATAACAGATATTTTACTTTGATTTTAAGGTTTTTCTTATCTACAAAACCAACTATTAATCATAAAAAGCCTGATACTAACTGCAAAAGCCTGCCAGAAACTGCTTTACAGCAATGTAAATTTGTCTTATCTTGCTAGAAAATAATGGTTTGTCAAACCATTACCTCCCAATTTAAATCTCAAAAAAAATCTCTAGGCTGCAGGTGGGTGGAAGGGCAAATTATTAGCAGCCAGGCCAGAAGTAACCTGACTTTGGTTGATCTCAGTAAAGGGTAGGGGGAGGCAGGTTTCAATCAATCATGTTAAGATTAGTCAGTGGTTGATATTCTATTCTTCTCCCTCCTCTTCTCTTTATAAATTTAATTGTAACAAGCAATCTGGAAGCCATTTGCTTTTTGCTGGAATCAGAATATAGAATAACTGCTCAGAATAAGCCTCGCGTTCAAATTTCATTGAATTTCAGTTATTTTTAACAAATATAACATCTTAATTAATGATATTATTGAAATGAAAGCAAAAATAAATTTTATGGAATAAATATATGATAGTGTATGAGTTACATCTTCTTTATTTTATTACACATCCAAATATCTCCAGGTCATCAGCAGAATACCCAGACAGATGCAGTAACAATTAATTCAGGCACTTTTGATATTTTGCCAATTTTAAGTTCTATAAAAGCCATAATTTGACTCATATTTTTCCATTTTGTCTCTATGAAATACATTTGTCAAGGAAGAAAAATAGAACATATTTTGCTTAACAGTTTATGAGTTTTAAATATTTAAGCATATGGTATGTAGGCCTCTATTTGTACTCTTGTCCTGATCCCCAAAACATGAGCTTGTCTGACTGTAATTGCATGTTTAATTATCTATCTTCACCATGTTGTGATAGTTCTGGAAGGGCAATTATTTGTTTTGTTTATCATTGTCTCCCCAGTGTCTGGAATAATCCTGGTATATAGTTGATCCTCATAGAAATGTGTTGAATTTCATTGAAGCCATCTTCATTGTTGACAACTAATTGAGCAATCAAGTGTGGACCACTGTGCTAGGCTCAGGAGATGCAAAGATGAATAAAATATGGTCCCTGCACATAGGAGCTTGTCATTTTAGTTGAAAAGAGAGATTATGCCTACAAGAAAGTGTTTAAATAATTCACATAGGTATATATTAAGTGCTTCAAACTCCATTTATAAAATGGAGAAAATAATAGGACCAACCTCACAGCGTTGTTGATTAGAGAAGGTAATTCATTTAAAGCACTTAGTTCAGGGCTAGCATGGTATGTGTTAGAGTTCCGTTGGCACTCAACGACCACACCACACACCAGGGTACCCAACAGGAGATTTTATTAAAGAGGTGAAAGGGCACCTGCGTGGAGGAAGGACAGAAGAAGAAGAAGAGAAAGAAGAAGAAGAGGAAGAAGAGAGCAAGCAGGGGAGTTGTTATGTGCCGGTCGAGTCAAACCCGACTCATAGCAACCCCTCCTTGGGTTTCCGAGGCAGTATCACTACAGAAGTAGGATTGCCCAACCTTCCTTCCGAGGAGTGGCTGGTGAGTTTGAACCGCCAGCCGTCTGGTTAGCAGACAAGTGTCTTAGCCACTATGCTACCAGAGCTCCCAAGCAGGGGAGAGGGTGGTCTTATATAGACCTGGGGTTAGGAGGTTGTATGTCAGAGCTGGGGGAAGGAGTCTTAACCTATCAGAGGCTACATTGCCTTTTAAAATTCGCGCCTTGCAGGAAACACAGTTTCGACTTCCTTTAACTGACTTATGACCTTGGGTGGGGCAGCAGGGAATGAAGAAGAACTTGGAAGAGCCACAAAAGATGGCGTGGCATATCTCTAACTATGTCTATCTAATAAACAGCAGATAGTAGTAGTAATAGTAGTAGGAGGAGCTCTGGTAGCCTACTGCTTAATGCACTGCTAACCAGAAGGCTCGTGGTTCAAACCCACCAGCCACTCCTCAGAAGGAAGGTTGAGCAATCTACTTCCATAGTGATACCACCTCAGAAACTCAAGGAGGGGTCACTATGAGTCAGTCCGACTTGATGGCACATAACAACAACAACAATAACAACAATAGTAGTAGTGGTAGTGGAAGTAGTAGTGGTAGTAATACAAGTAGTAGTAGTTGTAGTAGTGGTAGGCATAATGGAAGTGGTAGTGGTGGTGTACAAATAGTAACTGTTGTGATAATAGTAGTAATGGTTACTGATTATGAGTTCAGATAGTTAGGTAAGGCACCATGAAGGAAAACACGGAGGTACTAAAGAGTTGAGGGTACTTGAAAGGATGTATTTTTAAAAACATATCTGTCAAGGAGTCTCCACTAGATAAGAAAATAATTGAAAAAACGTGAGGTGGCAGAGCCGCTTGGTCAGTAGATAAGAGCACCTGGAAAGGAGCAAGACGATATAGCTAATAGTATAGATCAGGCTTAAACTGGCTTGTGGAACAAGAAAGCGGATGAGTAAGAGTCAAGCTTTAGCGAAAGGAAGCCAAGAGGACTTTAAAACCTCCTTCTAGCCTTGAGGCTTACTGGATGAGAGAGAATAAATAGCCACCCCTGGAAAAGGCTCCAGGGAAAGCAATATGCTTGGGTAATAAAACCAAAAAACCAAACTCACTGTTACCCAGTCGATTCGGACTCATACCAAATGACCGAGGTTGTAATGGAAATAGATTGCCCCATCTTCCTTCCATGGAGCAGCTGGTAGGTTTGAACTACCAACCTTCTGGTTAGTAGTTAAATGCCTTAGGCATTACACCACCAGAACTCCTTCCTTGGGTAATAATAATAACAATAATAATAATAAAAGCCACCTTATTAGGATGATGAAGCAGTTGAACAGCACTAGAAGGCCGAGTCTGTAGAGAATCTATGCAGTATGAGGCTTCTGTTCACCGCACTGACTGATAAAAACAGGGAGGAGAGATGTGGAACTTTATTTTTACCAGTTTCCTTGGAAAGGGTAATTTATGATTCCAATCCTATCACCAAATGTATGTGACCCTAGGTAAAAGATTCAACTTTCTATGTCCTTTTCCTCATTTAAAAAGAACAAAACCAACCAAACAAACAAAACTCAGTAGTGCTTGCCTGTGTATCAATAAAAAATTTTATAGAGATTTGGAGGCTCTAAAATGTATAAAACATTTTGCAAATGTAAGGTATTATTATGATACTTCTATACCTTGTTGTTGTTATGTGCCATTGAGATGGACCTGACTCATAGGGACCCCTCCTTGGGTTTCCGAGG
>NW_006921937.1:109609-124933 GCF_000298275.1 Orycteropus afer afer
GTGGGTTTGAACCATGAGCCTTCTGGTTAGCAGTCAAGTGCCTTAGGCACTATGCTATCAGAGCTCTCAATAATATCTTATGTTGTTGTTGTTGTTATGTGCCGTCAAGTCGGACCAGACCCATAGCGACCCCTTCTTGGGTTTCCGAGGCAGTATCGCTTTTTTTTTTGAGGAAAAAATTTAAGTCTGGAATGGCGATATTGAAAAATTCTATGGGCAAAATATTGAATGATGCAGGAAGCATCAAAAGAAGATGGAAGAAGTACTCAAAGTCACTGTACCAAAAAGAATTGGTTGATGTTCATCCATTTCAGGAGGTGGCATATGATCAAGAACCAATGGTATTGAAGGAAGGAGTCGAAGCTACACTGAAGGAATTGGTGAAAAACAAGGATCCAGGAATTGACGGAATACCCATTGAGATGTTTCAACAAACAGATGCCCCACTGGAGGCACTCAGTCTGTTATGCCAAGAGATTTGGAAGACATCTACCTGGTCAACTGACTGGAAGAGATCCATTTTTGTACTCATTCCAAAGAAAGTGATCCCACAGAATGTGGAAATGATCAAACAATATCATTAGTATCACATGTAAGTAAAATCTTACTGAAGATAATTCAAAAGTGGTTGTAGCAGTATACTGACAGAGAACTTCCAGAAATGCAAGCTGGATTCAGAAGAGGATGTGGAATGAGAGATATCATTGCTGATGTCAGATGAACCTTAGTTGAAAGCAAAGAATACCAGAAGGATGTTTACTTATGTTTTATTGACTATGCAAAAGCATTAGATTGTGTGGATCATAACAAATTGTGGATGACATTGAGAAGAATGGGAATTCCAAAACACTTAATTGTACTCATGAGGAACCTATACATAGATCAGGAGGCTGCCATTCAAACAGAACAAGGGGATACTGCATGGTTCAAAATCAAGAAGGGAGTGTGTCAAGATTTTACCCTTTCACCATACTTATTCAATTTGTATGCTGAGCAAATAATCCAAGAAGCTGGATTATATGAAGAAGAACTTGGCATCAGGATTAGAGGAAGACTCATTAACAACCTGCAATATGCAGATGACATAACTTTATTTGCTGAAAGTAAGGATGACTTGAAGCACTTACTGTTGAAGATTAAAGACTATAATCTGCAGTATGGATTATACCTCAATATAAAAACAAAAATCCTCACAACTGGTCCAATAAACAGCTTAAGGGTAGATGGAGAAAAGATTGAGGTTGTCAAGGGCTTTATATTACTTGGTTCTACAATCAAAACCAATGGAAGCGCAGTCAAAACATCAGACAATGTATTGTGTTGAGCAAATCTGCTGCAAAAGACCTCTTTCAAGTGATGAAGAGTAAAGATGTCTCCTTGAAGACTAAGGTGCCCCTAACCCAAGCCATGGTATTTTCAATCACCTCTTATGCATGTGAGAGCCAGACAATGAATAAGGAAGACCAAAGAAGAGGTGATGCTTTTGAGTTGTGGTTTTGGAGAAGAATGCTAAGAGTACCATGGTCTGCTAGAAGGACTAAAAATCTGTCCTGGAAGAACTGCAGCTAGAATGCTTCTTGGAAGCAAGAATGGCTAAAGTTCATCTTACTTACTTTGTTCATGTTGTCAGAAGGAACCATTCCCTGGAGAAGGATATCATGCTTGGCAAAGTGGAGGGTCAATGAAGAAGAGGAAGGCCCTCAACAAGATGGTTAGACGCAGTGGCTACAACGATGGGCTCAGGTATAGCAAAGTTCATGAGGCTGACACAAGACCAGTCAGTATTTCGTTCTGCTGTGTATAGGGTTGCTATTAGTTGGAGATGACTTGATGGCACCTAGCAACAACAACAGGTCAGGATGGATTTTCAGCTCAAATATCCCAAATACTACAACAGCATTGAAAAATATGTAGAGAAATGTTGGACACCAGCTTCTGTACTTGCTGGATTTGTGGGACACAAGTGTTGCAGAACATTGGCCCTACTAACAAGAACTTCAAATATTGGTATATTCCAACTGCAAAAAGGGCAGGGAGGCCACATCTTCTGACCTCCTCTAACCCCCCAAGAGGAGGACAGAATCACCATCAATAGCCCAAGGCCTATTACTGCAAGACCAGACATGCTGCCTCCCTCCAGCCCTTTCACCAACCGTTCCTCCCAAAGGCACCACCACCTCTCTCCTGGGTTCAATAATTCCCTGCAGTGGCCACACAGAACTCACAGATTATGAGGTTTATTAGGGAAGTACCAGGTTACAATTCAAGTTCAGGAAAAACGCTCAGTCTCCCTCCCAGCCCACCGTCTCTCAGCCAAGTCTCTCACAGTCTTTCCCCCAGCAGTGCATGTCCCTTGGTGTCTTACTCAGAAATGCATGTCTCTTGCATCTCTTTCCCAGAAGCACATGTCTCTTTCAGGAGCACGTGTCTCTTTCAGCAGCAGTCTGAGAGAATTTCCTCAACCAGCAGTCAGAGAGAATTCTGCCTCTAGGAGGCCTCCTTTTGAGCCTGGCAGAGTGGTCAAACTAGCCAATCATAGCATCAGAACTCTAAGTACCTGAGAGAGTGGGAACCTCCCAGAACATTGTTTTGTGCCACTCCCAACAGAAATACTCCAGGTGGACAACTTTAGCAATCAGGAGCGCCTCAGTTGCTCATAGCAAATCCCACCTTGGAGTTTACAAAGACGTATGGGTAGAAAAGCCACACTAAGTGTGTTAGATTGGGTTCTCTAGAGAAACACAAAAACCAGCAAAGCGTGTATATATATATATATATAGAGAGAGAGAGAGAGAGAGAAATTTATCTTAGGAAATTGGCTCACAAACGTATAGAAGCCGGCAAGTCCAAAGTCCTTGAAGGAAATGTCAGGCTGGTGGCAGCCTTAGCTTCCGCAAGCGCAGGGGGCTGAGAAATTCAAGGCTGGCAGGCAGTACCCTGGTTGTTGACTCCAAGGAAAGACAAATCCAAGATCTCCAGGCCGAGCAGTGGGCTGCTCACTCACGGAAGGTTGTAGTCAGCACACCAGGGTTCCAATCTTTCAAAGAAATGTCTCTCTTCCCAGGATGTCCCTGGATATCCTGGAAGCAGGCCACACCCCTAGGGAAACTCCCCTTGGGCAGATTGGCCACTCAGAACACAGTCATCCGATCCCATCATGGGAACAACCACACAGAACTGGGGTCCAGCCAAGTTGACACACAGCTCCAACTATCACACTAAGTAATTTACTACACTGTACCAACCCAAGTTTCATGAAGAGAGAGGTGAATAGGTAGATAAGGAGAATGAAGCAAAGCAAGGAAGGTCCTGTGGTGTCTAAGAAAGGATATGGTGGGGGAGGGCTTCATGAATAGGACTTCTACTTCTCAACTGGAGTCACAGCTTGATAACATGCCACACAATTCAATGATCTTCAGTGAGAAACAAAGAATAACATAGGACATAAATTATTTAGCAGGATTAAAGGATCTAAGTCATATTCAGCTCTACTCATGGCAACCTTATGTATAACACAACTAACTGCTGCCCAGTCCTCGGCCATCTTCTGGATCATTGATATGTTTGAATTCATTGTTTTGCCTATTGTCTCATGTATCCCAATTTAAGGGACTCATTTCCAGCACTATATTGGACAATATTCTGTGGTGATAGTGTGTTAGTACTCTAGTGCTGCCACGGTAAAAATCCCACAAGTAGATGGCGTTAACAAAAAAATATTTATTCTCTTACTGAAGGAGGCTAGAAGTCTGAGTTCAGAGTGCCAGCTCTAGGGGTTGGAAGAAAGTCCCTAGATCTTGGGTTTCTGCTCTGCTTCTTCTTGTAGACCTACTGGAACTGGAGGCTTCTCCTAACTCATGTGCTGCTTGTTTCTGAGGCTGACAAACCTAAGATTACCATGTAAAGTAGCACAATCCCAAGATCAGCAGGCAACAAGATAGACCATTTGTTCAATCCAGGAACAATCCCAACATCCGCAGGCAGCATGGAGGGCACTGGTTCAAGTCCAGGAACTGAAGATGAAGACTGAACCAAATGCAGGACCCTTTCTACATATATCAGAAGCAGGCCACTCCCCAAAGGCTACACTCCCTCAACTGATTAACTTGCTCATAGCAGATTCCTCCATGGATATGATTACATCACATCCATTTCATCATAGGGAATAATTCCATCCAGCTGCTGAGCCATTCAAAATCATGGCCCAGTCAAATTGGTACACAACATTAACTACCAGTTAGGTAGGTTTTCATTGACTGATTTTTGAAAGTAGACAACTAGACCTTTCTCCCTAGTCTGTCTTAGTCTGGAAGCTCTACTGAACCTTGTCCACCATGGGTGACCTTGTTGATATTTGGAATACCAGTGGCATTGCCTCCAGCATCATAGCAACATGCAAGCCACCACAATACTAACAAACTGACAGAGAGGTGGTAAAATATTTCGGTAGAATGGTAATGCTTCTTCCCTGCCTCCAGTGATTTTTTTTCCCCAAAGCCTGGCTGTGTGCAATTTTAGTCATACATCTCTCCAGAAAGTTGTAATTCACTGTAGCTTCTCATGTGTTAATGTATCACATTGAGTGTTGACAGGTTGGGCATTTAATTATCTAAGTAAGGAGTGCTGTACTTTCTTTGCTTCTTTGGATTATCTACCAAATTGTGAGGTACTCACAGCTTCTCTGAGACACCAGGGATTCTTCTTTAGGTTGCATGGGTATTCCCATCTTCACATATACCCTCAAGAGGGTAAGTGAAGCAATTATCTGGAGATTTCAGGAAAATTACTAACTCATCTTAATTATCTAGATAAAGTAAAATCTCATTTCAACAAACTTTAAGACACTGTACTGATTACTTTGAATATTGAGTATTGCTTTCAAGAAATGAGTCATCATTTGGGCATTAGATCTCTGCTATATAGGATGTTATCATTGTAATGATGTCTGTTCTAATCATATTTAACCTGTTTAAATTTTCCAGAAATTGCCTTAAAGGATTATTATTATTATTATTTTTAAGTGTATAATACACCTTGCATAGGGGAAAGGAGAAAAGTTCCCCTATCAGTAAAGTATCTGGGTTTGAAGACTATAAAAAGTCAAATTATGGCCTACCTGAATGAAAGCAGTGGTGGATTTGGGCTCATTGTTGTAATCAACTTTGCATTGCAGGCTACCTGTTTAGATCAGTTTACACACAGTGTAGCTAAATTATATCTGACCCTGGTCATTCCTCAGCATGGCCCTTTATGTGGGGCTGTATGGAGCTGCTTCATTTGCCAGGGTCTCTCTCCAGGTGCCTGGCCTTTCCTCTGGCCACGTTCAGACACTACTAAGGGAGGATATGAGGGCTTCTGACCTCACATCTTCACACCAATACTTTAATTGCTACAGGCCTCAAGAGATTGAGCCCTATTAAGTAAAGTGCGACACACCAAATTATTACATGAAGCCCAAACCTACTGCCTTACACATAGAGGGTACTTAAATATTTAATAACTAAGTAAATGAAAATGTAAATATGGCATATCCCATTCTTATGTCTCTTGTGCACAGCTGCCATAGAGCTATTTATAACATTGCTTCACATAGAATATAGTTGGATCTAACTTTCCTTTCAGACTTCTAACCTAGGTTTTCAATAAGTTATTTGACATTAACATCTAGAGGCCCTGTGTTGTTGTTGGGTGGTATGGAGTCTATTCTGATTCATGGCAACCCATGTGTTACAGAGTAGAACTGCCACATACAGCTTTCTTGTCTGTAACTTTTATAGAAGCAGATTGCCATGTCTTTGCTTATAGAACCATTGGGTGGGTATGAACTGCCAACCTTTTGATTAGTGGCCAAGCACTTTAATTGTTGTAACACAAGAGCTGTTTTATGATCTTGTCCAAAAACCAAAACCAAACTCTGCCTTCGAGTGGACTCTGACTCATCGCGACCCCTCTTTGGGTTTCTGAAGTGGTATCTCTACAGAAGTAGATTGCCTAGTGTTCTTTCCAAGGAGTGGCTGCTGAGTTTGAACCACTAGCCTTCTGGTTAGTAGTCAAATGCCACCAGAGCTAGACACCTCAAAATCAACATTCTAAAGAGCCAGTGTGGTAGGCAGCTCCCAAAATATCTCTCAGTGACTTCTTCCTGCTAGTCATGCCCTGTATAATCCCCTCCCCTTGAGTGTGCTGGACCTAGTGACTCATTTCTAACAAACAGAATATGACAGAAATTATGGGATACTACCTCTGAGATTAGATTCTTAAAGGCTCTGGTTTCTGTTTCGCTGGTCCTTTCTCACTCTTGTTCTTTCTGTCTCTGTCTCAATCTCTATCTCTGCTTGTCTTTCTATTCCCTCCCTCCCTAGAGTCTTTGTTCTGAGTAAAACCAGCTGTCATGTTGTGATTAGCCCTGCAGAATAGCTCCTTTGGCAAGAAACTGGTGTCTCTGACCAACAACCAGTGAGACCCTGAGGCCTATTAACAGACCTAGAAGTGAGGTTAGGATTGGATCTTCTGAGGCTGCACATAGACATGTGAGTAAGTTTAGGAGCAGATACTCACCTACTTGAGTCTTGAGATGACTGCAGCCCTGGCTGATTGATTGCAGTCTATGAGAGACTCTGAGTCAGAGGCATCCAGCTAAGATGTTCTCAGATTCCTGACCCACAGGAATAGTAAGATAAAATGAGATAATGAATATTTGCTTTTTAAGCTTCTAAGTTTTGGTATGCTGCAATAGATAATACAGCCAGTCCTTTGTCTTTCAGGTATTATAACAGTCTGATAAAGGTTGTCTTTACTTCCACATTCTTTTCCTTACCACAAATCCAACCATACTTGCCTTACAAATATATATATATAATTTAAACAGTAGATAAGATGGCAGACTCTGCAGATATACTACCCAGACCCTCAGCAACAAAAACCTGAGAAACAAAATGAAATAGATACAGATGCTTCAAAGGAAAGGATAAAGAAGAAAATCAAATGCAGAATAGAGCAAGAGATTGACCAAAAACAGTGAACCGGGACGCATATGGAGTGAGGAATTACCAATAGACTTGGCACAACATAATCATTTTGAATTATTGTAAGCAGCAATCTGATTAGTGCAGGAACCAGATAATCAACTGTTTGCCCAGATCTGGACCAGTGTTTTGATTATCTTTTGCCATTCTGACAGGAATATACCACAAATGGGACAGCTTTAACAAACAGGAGTTTATTCTCTTACCCCTTGATCTTGGGCTTCAGCTCTGACTCTTGCTCCATGGCCAGCTGAAGCTGGAGGCTTTCTTCACTCATGCAGCTGCTGGCTGCTGAGGCTGACAAACCCAAGATTGACAAGTAAAAAGGTACAGTCCCAGATATTATCAAACCATACAGCAGGCCACTGATTCAAGTCCATTGACAGTCCCAAGATCAGCAGACAATATAGTTAACATGCAGGAGTCAAGCATGCCAAAAGCTGTAGACCATTCCCAAAGCTGTTCCTTATACATGGGAAGCAAACCACATCACTAAAGCAGTTACTCAGCTGCTCTCAGAAGAGTCCACCATGGGGTTAATCACCAGTCTCATCATGGGGAATAACTATCACCAGCTGCCCAGCCACTCAAAACTAGGCCCAGCCAAGTTGACATATAACCTTAACTACCACAACCAGTGACAATTTTGGTGATCAGCAACCAGAAAGATGTGATATCCTCCCTTAATCGGCATAAGTTCCTGGTGACCAGAAGTGAAGATTCCCCAATCCTACCCACTTAACAGCCATACTCCCTACACTGCCAGTGCTGTGCCACTTTTTCTTTTTTTCTTTCTTCTCAATTCTTCCCTCTTCCTCTCCCTCTCCTTGTTTTCTTTGTTTCCCCTTCCTTTATTTTCTCCCTCTTTCTCTCTCCCTTTTCTTGTTTGGATCCTATGGAGCTAAGCCTCATCCTCCACTATCTCTGGCCAGCAGTGTCCACTCCTGCCCCTCCACATTTGGCAGTACATACTCCTACAGAGCAAACATCACATTCCCATTGCGGCCATGTTTGGCAGCTAGGATTGCATCAGAACTATGTAATTTTTCCTCTGTTTCTGTTTTCCTTTCTCCTAGTTCTTCCCTCTTTCCCCTTGCCTTCTTACTTTTTCCTTTTTTTTTTTTTTTCTTCCTCTTTTCCCTCCCACTCTTTTTATTTTCCCCATCAGTCAGAAGTCAGTGCCTCAGCCAGCCATACCTGCTACACCTGCTACTCTACTCACTGGACAAGTACCACCATCCACCATAACACCACAGATGGTGTAAGCAACAGATGGTGGCCAACACCCACCCAACCTGCCTCAGCTGTTCTTCATGACCAGTGATGAGAGACTTGTACCTACACTCCAAAATGCTTCCAGAGACAGGTGGTTAGCACCCCAATGCTGCCAAACTGCTGACCTGAGAAGCATTCATGACCTATGGCCTAGATACATTAAAACAAAACAAAACATTAAGGTGAAGCAAACCAACATACAATAAAAAAAAAAAAAAATACTTCAATAGCCCCACAATATCTCACAGACTACAGACAACTTCAAACCACACAAAAACAGGACAAGATGGCTAACACAAGTGACCAAAATACAGGAGCAGAAAATATTCCAGAGGAAGAAATGTTATTGGAACTACCTGATAAAGAATTCAAAAGAATTATATAGTTAGGTCCCTTCAATGGATTGAGAGGGAGATCAAGGAAAACACAGACAAAACTCTAGAAGAATTCAGGAAAATAATACAAGAACAAATTGACAAAATAAATGGAAAATTAGAAATCATCAAAAACAGCAAGTAGAAACCAGAAGATTAACACTAAAATTTTAGAGATAGATAATGCATTGGGGGGGGGGGAGGCAAAAGAGTGGAATTGAATCAGTAAAAATCAGAATTCGCAAAATTGAAGACAAATCTCTTAATACTAATCTGTTATGGGACCAATCAGAAAAAAAAAAAAAAAAAAAAAACCCACTGAGAAATTGTCTAAATTTGTTGGAAGAAAATTTCCCTAATATCATAAAAGACAAGGTGATATGCATTCAAGAAGTTCAACAAACCTCATATGGATAGACCCCAAAAGAAAATCACCAAGATGTATTATAATCAAACTTTCCAAAACGAAAGAGAAAGAAAGAATCCTGAAACAGCTCAAAAAAAATGAAAAGTTACATACAAAGGAGAACCAAAAAGACTAAACTCCGATTTCTTAGTAGAAACTATGCTGGCAAGAAGACAATGGGATGACATATATAAAGCTGTGAAATAAAAACTTTGCAACCCAAGAATTATATATTCAGCAAAATTTTCCCTCAAATATGATGATAAAATTAAAACTTTTCCATATTAACAGAAATTAAGGAAATTTGAAAAATCAGACCAACCTTGCAAGAAATGAGGAAGGAAGTCCTCCAGACAGAGAACCAACAATGGTAGACACCAACCTGGGATTAAGACACACAATATCACCTGGAAATCAACCCAGATATAAAAGTATCAAAAATAAAATAAACCTACAAGACTGAAAATAGTGAACCAGAGATGTCAATTTGTAAACAATGACAACCACAAAACAAAAAGAGGGAATAAATAGCATCAGTATAGAACTTCCAAACAGAGAGGAAGTCAAGATGATTACAAGATAGAAGGAATTATTTTAAAACTGAGAAGATAATAATAAGTTATGGAGTAAACTTAAAATTAATAAATCTTCTCAACAAAATAAAAAGAAAATCATAAAGACACAGTAAGCACTAAAATAAGAGCAAAGAAGGAAATGATAATAAAATCCATAAACAAAATGAACTGGGCACATAAAAACCTATGGAACAAAGAGATCATCGGTACGCAAATATAGAACAAAATGACAACAATGAATTTATAACTATCAACAATTACACTGAATATAAATAGATTAAATGCACCAATCAAGAGACAGAGTAGAATAGAAAAGAAAATATGATCCATCTATTTGCTGTCTACAAGAGACACACTTTATTTAATTAATTAATTTATTTTATTATGTTTGGGGTGCAAATTTACAAAGCAGATTTGTTTTACATTCAACAGTTCATGCCATTTGATTTCACAGCTCTGATTACCATCCCCAATCATAAAAAACTGTCCTCCCCTCTCCTCCCTGTGACTAACACTCACTCATGCTTTTCTTATCTATGCATTCCTGTCTGTCCAGCTTTCCCTCTATGTGAGTGCTGCCCCTCTGATGTATCATGGCTGATTGATCTAAGGGGTGCATCTCCTTAGCATAGGTGGGTGCATCACCCTGTGGTAGGTGTTCTGGATATAGGTCTTTCTAGTGTTGGGTTGAGAGCCAATCCTTGGAAGTAAGTCCATTTCTAGTCCTGAAGGGTAACCTGGGGCCATTGTCTTCAGGGTTCCACCAGTCTCTATACGACAAATAAGTCTCATCATTTTTGACAAGAGACACACTTTAGACATAATGACAAAAATAACCTAAAAATGTAAGGAAATAAAAACATATATAAAGCAAATGGCAATAAAAAGGAGCAGGGAAGGCATTTGACAAAATCCAACAGCCACTCTTGATAAAAACTCTTAGTAAAATAGGAATGAAGGGAAAATCCTCAGCATAATTAAAGGCATATACATTAAACCAATGGCCAACAGTATCCTCAATGGGTAAGGACCAAAAACATTATGGGAACTAGACAAAGATGCCTTGTATCACCACTTCTCTTTGATATTGTATTGGGAGTCCTCACCAGACCAATAAGACAAAAAAGGAAAATAAAAGATCCAAATTGGCAAAGAAGGAGTAAAACTATCTTTATTTACAAATGATATGATCCTATAAAAAGAAAATCCCAGAGACTCAACAAGAAAACTACTGGAACTAATAGAAGGATTCAGCAAAGTGGCAGGGAATGAGATCAACATACAAAAATCAGTTGGATTCCTCTACACTAACAGAACTCTGAAAAGGAAATTAGGAAAACAATACATTTGCAATAATCACCCAAAAGATGAAGCATGTAGGCATAAACCTAATGAAACAAAAGACCTAGACAGAGAAAAACTACAAAACATTTCTCAAGAAACCAAAAGAGACCTATATAACTGGAAGAATATTCCATGCTCATGGATAGGAGGACTTAACATTGTGAAAATATCAATACTATCTAAAGTCATCTACAGATATCATGCAATCCTAATCCAGATTCCATCAACATTCTTTAAATTTATGTGAAAAAAGTTTCCAACTTTATATGGAGAAAAGAGATCCCATGTAAGAAAAGCACTACTAAAGAAGAAGAACAAATTAGAAGACCTCACATTCTCTGATCTCAAAACTTTCTGTATAGATTCCAGGGACTTAAGAACAGGCTCCACTTGCCAGGAACCTCAAATACATTCCAGATGTGGACGACTGGAAAGGTGTGACATTCCCCTTATTACTCTTATATCTCACACCCTCTTGGTGAACAGAAGTGCAGTCATCCCTCACTCCCACCCACCTTCTAGGCCAGCAGGGATTCCATCCCAGTCTGTGTGCTCAGATGGAGCCTGGATGCACTGCCCTTCCCTGACCCAATTTTTTTTCTTTTTCTTTTTTCTTATTTTGTTTCTGTTTGTTTTAAAACTACTACTATTATTATTACTTTTGTCCTTTTTATTATTATTCTTTATTTTTCCCTTCCCAGGTTCTAGTTTACAACTTTTTCTCTTTTCCCTGTTCCTGGTTCCATTTTTTATTTTTCTTTTTCACAGTTAACGCTCTTCCTTATTTTTATTTATTTATTTTGTGTTTCTCCCATTTCTTTTCTTCCTTATTCTCCTTCTCTATTGTTTTTCTCTTATTGCCCTCTCCCCATATATTACAGTGTGTTTTGTTTTTGTTTTTTTTCCCTTTTCTCTTTTTTGGTTACTGTTTCTTTGTGATTATAAGGTGTGTTTTTTGTCCATTTGCTTTTACTTTTTTTGATGGTTATTCAATTGTTATTTTGTCTAACTGAGTGAGAGACAACAACATTCTTCATATGACACAACTACACCCACACCTCCTGCAGCTTCACTTACTGAGTGAGAGTCACCACCTCCTTCTCCACCAATGGGCCTGTGATAAACAACCACCAAGAAGAGTCTGACTCACCATTAGCTGCTCTTTACAAACTGTTAACAGAGATCTCTGCACAACAATGTCACAATGTCTCAGAGACAACAGATCATAACAGTCCACACAAAGAAGCAAGATAAAGTGGTAGAAACAAGGGAACAGGATACAGACCCAGAAAACATCACTGAGGAAAAAGCAGCATTGGAACTCCCTGCTAAGGAATTCAAAATAATTATATTTATGTGTCTTCAAAGGATTGGGACACAAATCAAGGAAAACACAGACAAAAGCCTAGAAGACTTTTGGAAGAAAACACAAGAACAAAATGACAAAATAAATGAAAAATTAGAAATGATTCAAAATCTACAAATAGAAATCCAGAATATTATACTAAACTGCCAGAAATAGATAACACATTGAAAGGGCAAAGGAGTAGAATTGATGCATGGAAGACAGAATTAATGAGATCGAAGACAGATACCTGAATACTTCTTCAGAAAGAGATCAATCAGAAAAAAGATAAAAACAAAATGAAGATGGCCTAAGGTTCATGTGGGATACCATCAAAAGGAATAAACTTATGTGTCACTGGAATTCCAGAATAGGAAGAGAAAAATAAAACCACTGAGATAAGTATCCAAGATTTGTTGGAAGAGAACTTCCCTGACATGATGAAAGATGAGAATATATCCATTCAGGAAGTCCAATGAATCCCAAACAAAATAGACCCCAAAATAAAATCACCAAGACATATCATCATCAAACTCATCAAAACCAAAGACAAAGACAGAATCCTGAAAACAGCAGGGGAAGAACAAAAAGTTACTTACAAAGGACAACCAATAAGAATAAGTTCTGATTTCTCAGCAGAAACCATGCAAGCAAGAAGGTAATGGGATGGTATATATAAAACCCTGAAACAGAAAAATTTTTAACCAAGAAATATATACCTGGAAAAATTGTCCCTCAAATATGATGGTGAAATTAGGAGATTTCCAGATAAGCAGAAATGAAAGGAATTTGTTAAAACCAGACCAACCTTACAAGAGATACTAAAGGGAGTCCTTTGAACAGAGAACCAAAAAATAGCAAACAACAACCAACCATTAATATACAAGATGACATAACCCAGAAACCACAGCTATGAATATATGCAAAGTAAAATAAGCTTGTTGTTGTTGTTGTTATTTGCCGTCGAGTCGCCCCTGACTCATAGTGAGCCCTCCTTGGGTTTCTGAGGCAGTATCACTACGGAAGTAGGATTGCCCAACCTTCCTTCCGAGGAGTGGCTGGTGGGTTTGAACCGCCAGCCTTCTAGTTAGCAGTCAAGTGCCTTAGGCACTATGCTACCACAAAATAAGCTTACAAGATTGTAAATAGGGAATCAGAAATATCAATTGGCAAATGAGGACAACTACAAACCAAAAAGAGGGAAAATACTGTGTAGTTACAGAACTTCTAAGTGATGAGGAATTCAAGAGAGTTGCAAGATAGAATGGACTATTCCAAACTTGGGGAGAAAATTATAAATCACAGGGTATCCTCAAAGAAAAGTGATAAACCTTCACATTACAATAAAAAAGAGGACGAGTATGAATATTCAGCAAATACTAAAACAACAGCAACAAAGGAAATGATAGCATGATTCATAAACATAATGAGCTCATCACAGAAAATAATATGGAACAAAGAAACCAGGAACACCATGAAAAAACACATAACAAAATGACAACAGCCAATTCATTCTTGTCAATAATTACACTGAATGTTAATGGATTAAATGCACCACTGAAGAGATGGAGAGTTGCAGATCGGATAAGAAAATAAAATCCATCAATATGCGGTCTACAAGAGACACACCTTAGAGAAAGACAAAAATAGACTAAAAATCAAAGGTTAGAAAGAGATATATCAAGCAAGTGGCAACCGCAAAAGAGGAGGAGTGGCAATATTAATTTCTGATCAAATTGACTTTAAGACAAAAACCACCATATGAGACAAGGAAGGACATTATTTAATTATTAAAGGATCAATTGAAAAAGAAGATATAACCATAATAAATATCTATGAACCCAATGAAAGAGCCCCAAAATACATATATCAGACTTTAAAAGAGTTGAAAAGGCAATCAGATGACTCCACAGTCATAGTAGGAGACTTTAATATACCACTTTCAATGAAAGACAGAACAACTCGAAAGAAATTCAACAAAGATACAGAAGAACTACAAAATAAAATCCACCAACTTGACCTTATAGACATCTACAGAGCACAATATACATTCTTTTCCAATGCACATGGATAGACCATATATTAGGCCATAAAGCAAGTCTTAATAAATTTTAAAACATTGAAATACTGCAATGCATCTTCTCAGATCACAATGTTATCAAATTAGAAATCAATAATAGGAGGATCAGCACCAAAAGAGTAAACACATGTAAACTGAACAACACTCTCCTTAAGAAAGACTGGGTAAGAGAAAAAATAAAAAGTGAAATTCAAAAGTTCCTTGACTCAAAGGAGAATGAAAACACAGCATACCAAAATCTTTGGGACACAGCAAAAGCAGTCATCAGAGGCCAATTTATAGCAATAAATGCACACATCAAAGAAGAAGAAAGCCAAAATCAACACTTTAAACCAACATCTCCAACAATTAGAAAAAGAACAGCAAGAAAGCCTACAGTCACCAGAAGAAAGGAAATAATCAAGATTTGAGCAGAAATCAATGAAACAGGAAATAGAAAAACAATAGAAAAAATTAACAAGACCAGAAGTTGGTTTTTTGAAAAGATTAATAAAATCGATAAACCACTGGCAAATTTACCAAAGGAAAAGAGGGAGAGAATACAAATAACAAGAATAAGAAACAAAATGGGTGACATCACAACAGAACCAACTGAAATAAAAAGGATAATATCAGGATACTATGAAGGGAGCTCTGGTAGCATAGTGGCTAAGGCACTTGACTGCTAACCAGAAGGCTGGCAGTTCAAATCCACCAGCCACTCCTTGGGAGGAAGATGGGGCAATCTACTTCCATAGTGATACTGCCTCAGAAACCCAAGGAGGGGTCGCTATGAGTTGGGTCTGACTCAACGGCACATAGCAACAACAACAACATGAAGAACTGTACTCCAACAAATTTGAAATTCTGGAAGAAATGGACAAATTTCTAGAAACACACCACTTACCTAAGCTAACACAG
>NW_006921937.1:126140-127068 GCF_000298275.1 Orycteropus afer afer
GAAGAAGAACAAAGTAGGAGGTCTCATACTGTTGAATCTCAAAACCTACTATATAGTCACAGTAGTCAAAACTGCCTGGTATTGGTACAATGACAGACACATGTTGTTGTTAGGTGCCGTCAAGTCATTTCCGACTCACTGTTGTTGTTGTTGTTGTTGTTATTTGCCGTCGAGTCAGCCCCTACTCATAGTGACCCTATATACAGCAGAACAAAACATGGTCTGATCCTGCGCCAGCTCAATGATCCTTTCTAAGCTTGAGTCCATCTTCGCAGCCACTGTGTCAATCCATCTCATTGAAGGCCTTCCCCTCTTTCTTCGACCCTCCACCTTGCCAAGCATGACATCCTTCTCCAGCAAATGGTCCCTTCTGACAAGATGACCAAAGTAGGTGAGATGAAGTCTGGCCATTCGTGCTTCCAAAGAGCATTTTGGCCGCACTTCCTCCAGGATAGATATTAGTTCTTTTAGCGGTCCATAGTTCTTTCAGTATGCTTCCCCAGCACAACTCAAAAGTATCAACTCTTCTTTGTCTTCCTTATTTATTGTTCAGCTCTCACATGTATATGAGGCAATTGAAAATATCATGGCTTGTGTTAGGCACACCTTAGTCCTCAAGGAGACTTCCTTGCTCCTCAGCACTTGAAAGAGTTCCTTTGCCACCGACTGGCTCAGTACTATATATCATCTAATGTCCTGACTGCTGCTTCCATTGGCTTTGATTGTAGAACTAAGCAATGTGAATTCTTTGACAACCTCAATCTCTTCTCCATTTATCATGGTGCTGCTTATTGGTCTACTTGTGAGGATTTTTGTTTTCTTTATATTGAGATGGAATCCATACTGCAGACTGTTCTTCAATCTTCATCAGTAAATGCCTCAAGTCATCCTCACTTTCAGCAAGCAAAGTTGTATCATCTGTGTATCT
>NW_006921937.1:128816-130783 GCF_000298275.1 Orycteropus afer afer
TCCCTGAATAAGTCATTGGTCTTGAAAAATTCTACATGCAATTTCCAGCATTATTTCTGTCACTAAGGCAAATTTTCCAACTACTGGTGGTTCTTCTTTGTTTCCAACTTTTGCATTCCAGTCACCAATGGTAATTAACACACCCTGATTGCATGTTCTGTCAATTTCATACTTCAGAAGTTGATAAAAATCTTCAATTTCCTCATCTTTGTCTTTGGTGCTTGGTGCATAAATTTCAATAATAGTGTCATTAACGGGTCTTCCTTGTAGGCGTATGGATATTATCCTATCACTGATAGCATTGTACTTCAGGACAGATCTTGAAGCATCCTTTGTGATGAAGAATGCCATGCCGTTCCTCTTCAATTTGTCATTCCTGGCATAGTAGATCATATGGTTGTCTAACTCAAAATGGCCAAAACCAGTCCATTTCAGCTCACTAATGTCTAGGATATAAATCTTTATGTGTTCCATTTCATTTTTGACAACTTCCAATTTTCCTTGATTCATACTTCATACATTCCACGTTCTGATTAATAATGGATGTTTGCAGCTGTTTCTCCTCAATTTGAGTGGTGCCACATCAGCAAATGGAGGTCTTGAAAGCTTTTCTTTATCCATATCAGAAAAGCTGGTTTTACTCTGATGATGCAGCTCTTTCCCAGTCTTATTTTGAGTGCCTTCTAACCTAAGTGACTCATCCTCCACCTCTGTATTGGACAATGTTTCCAGACTATTCATAAAGTTGTGCAGTAATGTATCAGACAGTGTTTCTTTGCTATTCATAAGGTTTTCCCTGGTCAATTCATTGAGAAGTGGATGGCTTGTTCCTTCTTCCTAGTCTTTCTCAGTCTGCAAGCCATGCTAAAACCTGTGCACTATGTGTTCCCCGCTGGGTTTAAAACACTGGTGGCATAGCCTCTCAAGACTCACAGCAACACATCACCACAGTAGGACAAACCAAAAGACAAGTTTGTCTCTCTTAGCTTTTGGAAACCTCTCCAACCTCCCCTTACTTGGATCCCTACTGCTGCCTCCTTGTTCTGTCCCAGTCTCCCTGGCCTTTTTCTGTCCTTTCCCCTGCTTTCCCACCTTACCTCTTGTGGGTGTGATCTGGGTTCCCTCCACTCACCTGGAGCCCTGTGGCTGACTCCTCGACAGACACATAGACCAATGGAATAGAAATGAGAATCCAGAAATAGATCAATTGACCTATGGTCATCTGATCTCTGACAAAGGGCCTAAATCCATTAAATGGGGAAGAGAATGTTTGTTTAATAAATGGCGCTGGCAAAACTGAATATCTATTTGCAGAAAAATGAAACAAGATCCCTACCTCACACATGCAAAAAAACTAACTCCAGATAGATCAGAGACTTAAACGTGAAACCTGAAAATATAAAGTTCTTCAAGAAAAAACTAGGGGCAAATTTAGGGTCTCTAATATATGGCATAAATAGACTATCAAGCATAACCCAAAATCCACAAACAGTAGAAGAGAAACTAGATGAATGGGACCTTCTAAAAATTAAATTTTTATGAGCTTCCAAAGACATCTCCAAAAGAGTCAAAAGAGAACCTAGTGATTGGGAAAAAATATTTGGCAATGACATATCTGACAAGGGACTCATCTCTAGAATTTATAGAAAACTCTAACACCTCAACAACAAAAAGACAAATAATCTAATTAAAAATGGGCAGAAGACATGAATAGCACTTCACCAAGGTGGACATTCAGATGACCAACAAACATATGAATAAATGCTCACGGTCATTAGCCATTAGAGAGATGCAAATCAAAACAACAATGAGATACCATCTTGCCCTAGCACTAGCAGCAAAGTTCAACAAGACAGAAAATAACTAATGCTGGCAAGAATGCAGAGAGATTGGGACTCTCATACACTGCTGGTGGGACTGTAAAATGGTACAACCATTGTGGAAAGCAGTATGGTGATTTCTTTAAA
>NW_006921937.1:131388-179749 GCF_000298275.1 Orycteropus afer afer
CTTTTGCACATACAGTACTGTGTTGTCAGTGAAGGCAAACACGGGTATATGGGTGGATAGATGGGTGGACAGGCTGAACTATTAGGTATATCTGTGCAGCAGAGAGTGTTCCCAAAATGATGTATAGGTTTGGCAGGCAATGGTTCTACAAGTGTATTTGTATGTTCTGTAAGAATTCCCAGGGGTATAATAGAGCTGACAAGGGATGAGGTTGTAGTCACTTCTTGGGCACAGCCAGCTACCCAGAAGGAGTGAATAGCTAAATCTGTGGGCTTGGGACCATAGTCGCAATGGACATCAAGCTCAATTGGCATAACACACTACATGAAACGTTGTTCTACCTCTTACTTTGGTGAGTAGCAACTGGGATCTTGAAAGCTTGCAAGCAGCCATCTAGATGCAAGGATGGGTCTCTCCTTGTCCAGAGCAAAGAAGAATGAAGAAAGCAACGATTCATGGAAATAATTAGTCCTAGCGACTGGTAAACCATGTGATCCTCAGTCTCTACAACTATGAGACCAGAAGAACTAGATGGTGCCCGGCTACTACTGTCAACCACTTGGAGGGGGATCTATGTAGGAGATCCTGGATAGAGAGGGAGAACAATGTGGAACAAAAGTCAAAATTATTTGGAAAAAAAGAAAAAAAGAAAAGAAAAGGGGGACCAGGTTTGCTGGTCTGTTAGAGCCTAGTAGAATCACGGAGACTATGACCCCTAGCTGCCCTTTAGGTCTGGAATTGAACCTACATGTGTGGCTAACAGCCACACAAAAGATAGGCATATGAGTTGAACATTTACCTGAAGTAGATACACTCCTTGGAGAGAACAATCATGGGAGAAAGATGGGCTGTTTATGCACAGGGAGACAGCTCAGGGGGCAGGAGTTCCTGGAGGGATGGACACAGGGAAGAGGTATTTATTGGGAGGAAGTGGGAGGGGAGCTGTTGCATTGGGGCAAATTGTAGTCAATATCATGAGACATAGTGTGTGTAAACTACTGAATGGAAAGTGAATTGGGTCTGTAAACTTTTACCCAAATCACAATAAATAATTTAAAAAAGAAAAAAAGTGTCTTATGCAAAAAAAAAAAAAAAAGATAGAGAGAAACAAGTGAAAGTCCTGTTATTCTATGTGACACATACCCTAGGACCCATACCCTAGGGAGAGAGTCATAGATATTTTTGGTGTGTGTCTGGCTGTCACAATGATTGGAGGGTACTGGTAACTCTTTGGGATGTTTGAGTGACAATTTTTGCAGCAGAAAAACCCATTTATAATCATTTGAGCCTACAACCTAACTGTGTTTTTGCATATAAATGTAAAGTAATTTTAAACAATTTTATGTAATATACACTGAATTTCCCAGGAATGCTAGTGCGGTGCTTTCTTATGTCCTGGACTTAACCATGAGTTGTTCACCATTTGGGAAAATCATGATGGCTGTTCCTGGCATTTGAACTGTGATGATTATGGACTTGTATGAGTCTGCATTGGCAGCTGCTATATTCGTACACTGTTCTATGTACAGAGTCAAGCATCTGACCATTTCATTGTCTTCTAATAAAAATAAGCATTTAAATACTTAAATAAACAAACAAACAAACTTTCTATACAGCCACAGTAGTTAAAACAGCCCGGTATTGGTATTACAGACACATAAACCAGTGGAACAGAATTGAGAACTCAGAAGTAAATCCATCCACATACAGACAGCTGATTTTGACAAAGGATCTAAACCCATTATATAGGAAAGAGGTGCTGGCAAAAGTGGGTATCAAATTGCAGAAAAATTACACAGGATCCATATCTCACACCATATATAAAAACTAACTCAACATGGATCAAGAACTTAAATGTAAAACCTAAAACCATAAAGATCATCAAAGAAAAAATGGGGGCAAACTTAGGGACTTTAATACACAGCACAAATATACTATCAAACAAAGCTATAAATGTACAAATGGGTGAAAACTAACTAGATGACAGGGACCTCCTAAAAATGAAACATTTTTGTGCATCAAAAGACTTCACCAAAAGAGTAAAAAGAGAACTTACAGACTGGGAAAAAGACATTTGGCAATGACATATCAGACATCTATCTAAAACTGATAGAAAACTTTAACACCGCAACAACAAAAAGACAAGTAATAGGCAGAGGACATGAACAGACACTTCACCAAAGAAGGCATTCTGGCACTCAAACAAATGCAGAAATATTTGAGATAATTTGCCATTCCAAAAAACCAAACTCATTGCCATTAAGTTGGTTCTGAGTCATAGTGATTCCCATTAGGTTTCAAGGCAGTGAATCTTTACGGAAGTAGATTTCCCCATCTTTCTTTCACAAAGCAGCTGGTAAGTTTGAAGTGCCAATCTTCTGGTTAGCAGTCAAATGCCTTAGGCACTGCACTGTCAGAGCTCTTTATTCGCCATTAGAGAAACGCAAATCAAAACAATAATGAGATATCATCTCACCCTAGACTATTTTTTTAAAAAGGCAGAAAACAACAAATGCTGGCAAGGATGTGGAAAAAATGGAACCCTCATATCCCTCATACACTGCTGATAAGACTGTAAAATGGTGTAACCACTGTGGAAAATGATATGGTGTTTCCTGAAAAAGTTGAGAATAGAAATATCGTATGGTCCAACAATCCCACCACTAAGCATATATCATCGAGAAATAAGAGTGATGATACAAACTGATATATACACATGTATATTTCTTACAGCTGGACCAGTAAGCAACATCATGATAAATGGAGAAAAGATTGAAGTTCTCAAATATTTCATTTTATTTGGATCCATAATCAACACTCATGGAAGCAGCAGTCAAGAAATCAGATGTCGTATTGCACTAAGAAAATCTGCTGCAAAAGATCTCTTTAGGGTGTTGAAGAGCAAAGATGTGACTTGTGTGCCTAACCCAAGCCATGATATTTTCAACAACCTCATATACATGTAAAAGCTGGACAATGAATAAGGAAGAGCAAAGAAGAATTGATATTTTTGAATTGTTGTGTTGTTGAAGAATACTGAAAATGCCATAGACTGCCAGAAACAAACAAATCCATCCTGGGAGAAGTGCAGCCAGAATGCTCCTTAGCACCGAGACTGGCCAGACTTTGTCCCACCTTCTTTGGTCATGTAGTCAGAAGGTACCAGCCCCTGGAAAAAGATACCATGCTTGGTAAAGTGGAGGGGCAGAGAAAAAGGGGAAGTCCCTCAGCGAGATGAATTGACACAGTGGCTGCAGGGATGGGCTCAGCATAGCAAGGATTGTGAGGATGGTTCAGGACTGGGCAGTGTTTCATTCTGTTGGACCTAAAGTCACTATGAGTTGGAATTAACTCAACAGTACCTAACAATAACAACAGGTTCACGGAGGCATTATTCAAAGGAGCAAAAAGATGGAAATAACCTATGCCCACCAACCAATGAATGGATAAACAAACTATGGTACATTCACACAGTGCAATACTACATAACATTAAAGAATAATGATAAATCTGTGAAACACCTCATAACAAGGATGAACCTGGAGGACATTTATGCTGAGTGAAATAAGTAAAGGAACAAATATTGTAAGCAACAATTATAAAAAGTTAAGAAAAGTTTTACTCATAGAAAGAAATATTCTTTGATGGCTACCAAGGATGGGAGGGGAAAGGAGAGGAAATCACTAGTAATAGACACATATTAACTTGAGTGAAGGGAAAGGCAATACACAATAAGGGGAGGTCAGCACAAAGGAAGACACTGGGAGGAGAACAAGAGTTAAAGACAACAAAGGTAAATACTATTACATATATAATCTTGCATTAACAGTAATAATAATAACCTAAGAGTGGATACATAAATAGACATGCAAGCTAATAGAAGAGAGAAGGCAAATGAGCACATGCACAGATGTATATGTCTTTGAGGGAGGATATTTCTACATATGAAGAAGAATGTGGCATCAGGGTTGAAGGAAGACTCATTAACAACCTGAGTGAGATATGCAGACGACACAACCTTGCTTGCTGAAAGTGAAGATGACTTGAGGCACTTACTGATGAAGATTAAAGACTAGTCTGCAGTACGGATTACACATCAACATAAAGAAAATGAAAATCCTCACAACTAAACCAATAAGCAGCATCACGATAAATGGAGAAAAGATTGAAGTTGTCAAAGATTCCAGATTACTTAGATCCATAGTCAACATCAATGGAAACAGCAGTCAAGAGATGAGATGTTGTATTGTACTGGGCAAATCTTCTGCAAAAGACCTCTTTTAAAGTGCTGAAGAGCAAAGATGTCTCTTTGAAGATGAAAGTGGGCCTAACCCAAGCCATGATATTTTCAATAGCCTCATACGCATGTTAAATCTGGGCAATGAATAAGGAAGACCAAAGAAGAGTTGATATTTTCGAGTTGTGGTGTTGGAGAAGAATACTGAAAGTACCATGGACTGCCAGAAGAATGAACACATCTGTCCTGCTAGAAGTGCAGCTGGAATGCTTCTTGGAAGCAAGAATGGACAGACTTCATCTCACCATCTTTAGTCATGTTGTCAGAAGGGATAATTCCCTAGAGAAGAATATCAAGCTTGGTAAAGCGGAAGGTCAGTGAAAAAGGGCAACACCTTCAACGAGATGGATTGACACAGCAGCTGGAACAATGGGCTCAGGTATAGCAAGGTTTGTAAGGCTGACACACAACCAGGCAGTGTCTCGTTCTGTTGTACATAGGGTCACTATGAGTTGGAGCCAACTTGATAGCACTGAACAACTACATCATTTATATGTGCTACAAATATATCCAGGAATATAGTAGAGCATACAGGGTACAAAGTTGTAAAAACTTCTTAGCCAAAATCAAGCATCTTAACAGAATGAATCACTAGGCCTAGGAGTTTAGGACCATAGTCTTAGGGGACAAAAGAGTTAATTAGCATAACATAGTCCACAAAGACAAGGTTCTACCTCCTACTTTGGTGAATAACGACTAGGGTATTAGACCCTTTTGAGTAGTCATTGAAGGTGCAACTCTTGGTCTCTCCCTGTTAGGAGCAATCAAGAGTGAAGAAAGTCAAAGACTCATGGAAACAATTAGTCCAGAGGACTAATGGACCACATGAATCCAAGTCTCTACAACCTTAAAACTAGAAGAACTAGATGGTGCCTGGCTGCCACTGCTGACCACTCTGAAAGGGATCACAATAGGAAGTCCTGGTAGAAAAATTTAGAACAAAAAATCAAATAAAAAAAAGCTTACTGGTTTGACAGGTACTGTGGAACCCCTCAGACTATGGTCCTTAGACACCCTTCAAACCTGGAATTGAATGCACCACTGTGGCTCAACTTTCAGCTAAATGATAGGCATACAAGGTAAACACTAACACCAGGGAGCTAAACAGTCTTTAGAACAACCAACAATAGGAGATCTAAAAGGTCTGTATTAGCCCAGAGCTAAAACTCCACAGGCAAGAATGGATAAGGAAGAAGTCAGAATGGAAACAGTAAGCACAGGAAGGAAGTAGGAGGCATGCTGCTACATTGCAGGGATTGCAATCCATGTCACCAATAAAAACGTGTATGAATTGTTGAATGGAAAACCAATTTACTCTGTAAACTTTCATCCAAATCATAATAAAAACATAAAAAACAAACAAACAAATAAGCCAAAAATAGAAAATAAAACAAAATGTTTATTGCCCTTAAGTCAGGATTCTCTAGGAAAACTGAACCAATAAGATTTAGATATCTATAGCTGGATGAGCTATGTGTGTATCTACATAGAGAAAGAGAGAGGTTTCCTGGATGGTGAAATTGTTAAGTACCCAGTTATTAATCAACAGGTTGTCAGTTCGACTCCACCCAGAGGTACCTCAAAGAAAGGCCTGACAATCCACTTCCAAAAGGTCACAACTATGAAATACTATGGAGCACAGTTCTAGTATGATATACATGGGGTCTCCATTAGTTGGGATCCACTCAATGGCACCTTGTTTAGGTATCTATCTATCTACATATCTACCTACCTACCTGCCTGTTTATCAAGAGATTTTTTCATTTTAAGGGTTGACTCAGGCAATTATGGGGGCTGGTATGTCCAAAATCTATACTTCAGGTTATAGGCTAGAGAGTCTTGCAATCTTGTGTGTCAAAATCCTCAGATCGGGTGACAGGAAGAGTGGAAGAGTTCTGGCAAGATATCTATTTATAGTCTAGAGGTAGAATACATCCAGGAGAAAATTCCATTTTTACTCTTAAGTCTTTCAACTGATTGAATGATACTCACTCATATTATAGAGGGCATCTGCTTTACTTAACCCAAAACCAAACCAAATCCATTGCCATCAAGGCTATTCCAACTCATATCATCCCCCACTGGGTTTCCAAGGTGGTAAATCTTTACGGAAGCATATTGCCTCATCTTCCTTCCATGGAGTAGCTGGTGGGTTTGAACCAGCAACCTTCTGGTTAGCAATCAAATGCCTTAGGCACTGTACCACCAGAGCTTCTTGCTTTGCTTAAGGTCAACGGATTTAATCACATGTAACGAGTTCATAACAGCATCTAGATTAGTGTTTGATAAACAACTGGACACCATAGCCTAGCCAAGTTGACATAAAGTTAACTATCACAAGCCCTAAAATAAAAATTCTAAAATCCTGTACAGAAATTCTAGCATTCTAGCTTCTTAATAATTTGTTACTTATCTATACTTTTCAACCTATTTTCTATCAATCTGTTTTACCATTTCCCACTATCTCTGGTTCCACTACATCAAATTATTTACAGTTCCCAAACATACAATGTATTTTTACATCCCTTTGTTTTGTCCTGGCTGTTTTATCTGCCTGGGATAAACTTTCCATCCTTTCCCATTACTTTCCTGGAGAACTATTATTCTTCCTTCAAGACTGAAGCGGCAATCCTCCTTTCCATTATGCCTTCTCCACTTTCTGTAGGCAAAGTAAGGCTTATCACCCTCTGTGTTTTCATTGTTCTTTGCTCTCATTTGGCCATTCTTTCTCTGATTAGATCATGATTTCTCACAGGTTGGGAAGGTGATACCCAGGACATAATCATTAAAAGCAAAGGGTTAGCAACTAAACAGACTGGGTTCAAATCCCAAATCTTTCTCTTTACTTAACTGTGAAATCTTGAGCAAGTTATTTAAGCACTTGAAATTTCAATTTCCTAATCTGTAGAATGAGGATAATAATTGAACACACCTATAGAGTTACTTTATAGTTAAATGAGATAATATGTGAAAAGCCATCAGCATAGTATCTGGCAGTACTAAGAATTCAATAAATGTTAGTTATTATTATTTGTATCTAAAACCACAGAGATATACTAACTACACCACAACACATATTTAAATTTTCAATTAATATTTCAAAATTGTCTAAAAATTAGTTGCATTTCCATTGGGGACAAAGGTAGGCCGAGAAATAAATGTTACCATGGTAGAATTTGAGGCATGGACACTTCTTCCAAGGTTGGTCTTAAAATAGCTAATAAATTAGCAGATAGAGAGCAAGCTTCATTTATTCACCAGTACCTATTGTCAGGATTCTGGAAATGAGAAAATTTTCCTCAACTGAAAGACAAATATTAATATGGTGAAATGATTGTAGTCTTGAAAATGAAGGAACTATTCATTTTGCTTGTGAAAGGAAAATTTACCACAGAATAAAAATTAATTTAAGGAGTTTGTAACCCTTGACAGGGAGCTCCGGTAGCACAGTGGCTACGGCTTTTGACTGCTAACCAGAAGGCTGGCGGTTCAAATCCACCAGCCACTCCTCGGAAGGAAGATGGGGCAATCTACTTCCGTAGCGATACTGCCTTGGAAACCCAAGGAGGGGTCGCTATGAGTCGGGTCCGACTCCACAGCACATAACAACAACAACAGCCCTTGACAAGATTTTTCAAGAAGCAGGATGTAATAGAAGGGGCATAGGCTAAGGATTCCAAAGATCTGAGTTCTAGATCAAATATACTTACTAGTGCATGTCTTGGCAAGACTCATTTATGCCATCTGTACATTAGAGATGCTAGTATTCATTTTGCTATATTCATTTCCCTGAATTTACAGCATTGTAGGGAGGAGCAAATGAGATAATGTAAGTGAAGACCATGTTTGAAAGTTTAAGCAAATAAAAAAATGCATGATGTGTGTGGTTTTATTTATTCATTTATTTATTTTTTAGGTTTTCCTTTAAATTTAGAAGTAGTCAAGCACGTGTAAGGACAGCAATGAAGACATAATTGATTCTGCTATGTAAATCTGTTTTTCTTATAAGCCTTCCAAAAAATTCAAAAGGAAATCATAAGACTAAAAGTTGCTTTAAGAAACTTTAAAAAAATTGGAGTAAAAGTAGTTTTTCCTTTTTAGCACTAACAGAACATGATTTAAAAAATATATATACTGAGGAATCCAATATCAGATACAAAAGAACCAAACATTAAAATCCAGGAGCTAGTTTCTTTAGTCAGTGCTTGAGTCTTTGCAGATGTTGCTGGGCCAGGCAGATCAACTCTGAAAAGTAGTAAATGTCTATATTTTCTAAGGGTCATTAACAATTTGCCTGGGAAGGAGCAACCTGTCTAATCTCCTTCAGAAATCTCTGTTCTAAGTGGATATTTGGGAAAAAATCAAATGCAAAAAACTACTGTAGGTAAAGTGTGTAAGCATGATTATCCTTACAAGGTACTTCATTCCAAGAGAGAAAATAAAGAAAGGAAATGGTAGGCAACCAACATGGTCTACATTTTAAGCAAGGTGCTCCAATTCTGGAGGTTTCTTTGATGAACTCTCAGAGATAAAAATTACTCTTTACAATTTGAAACAAAAGTAAATGGAAGTTTGCAATGCTAAGAGCCCCAGTGGAAATAAGGCGATAAGACAAGGCCTTCAGACCTGTGAGAAAAATCAATCTGATGGAAAATTGACAAACTTGTTTAACATGAAGCACAAGAGCTGAGGGCTGACCTGAGAGACCTCCACTGAGACACCGGGTGAAGTTCCCGTCACTCCCCATAATCCGTTCAATTACACAACAGTATCACGAAGGAAACCTTTTTTTTTTCAAACCAAACATCACTTTAAATTAACTTTTTGCCATTGTGTTTTAAATTCCAGTTTCTTTCTCTTCATTCTCTCCTCTATACTAAATTATTAAAATCACCAACTGCTCTACAATCAAAAATATTGCAGAGAGCAGTGATGCCAAATTTGGGTTGACTAAAGTGAAATCAGACAGAAGGAAAGATATTTTGAACATTTCTACGCTTGGTGTATTGTTTAAGGATATGGCAACAAATAATTAAAATGGACTATTTGGCTTTTCCCTACGAAACCAACACTAAACTAAATGTTTGGTCCCGTTATAGCTTAATTTAGACCACAGAGGCATCCAAGTGAAGTGAAACACACTAATATATTTATAAACACATTGATTTTTTTTCTTTATAACTTATTCCTTTTTTAAAAAAATAAGCTATGGTTAAGTGATAAAATAAGATTTTGATTTGGAAAGCCAAATTGGAAAGTTAGAATGAAAAGAAAAAGTAGATTAACCTTTATAACTAGAGAAAATAAAGAATTCTTGATTTTTTTACAGAATAAGTTTTACTCATATCACATAAGGAGCTCTGGTAGCATAGTGGCAAAAGACACTTGCCTGCTAACCAGACAGCTGGCGGTTCAAACCCACCAGCCACTCCTCGGAAGGAAGGTTGGGCAATCCTACTTCCGTAGTGATACTGCCTCGGAAACCCAAGGAGGGGTCGCTATGAGTCGGGGCCGACTCGACGGCACATAACAACAACAACAACAACATATCACATAAATGGACCAGCATATGCTGCTAGCCATCTAAATTCTGACCAGCATACTTTTCATTTATCATTATCTCTGTATTCTCAGGTGCCCTCTGGTCTTAGATTTTGTAAAGCACCTTGGGTTTTGCTGTTTCCATGTAACACAGTGCAGGAGAAGGGCCAAGGATATTTCTATCCAAAGAGCCACCAACATCAATATTCTTACAGACTATTCTCCCTGTTGCTCTCTCATCTTCCCCAGCTCAGGGGATTTTTCTTACTCTGAGGAGCTGCAGGTGGAAAGCCCACTGAGCAGTTCTACTCTGTAACACATGGGGTTGCCATAAATCGGAATCGACTAGAATGCAGCAGGCTATGGGTTTACATACCCATTTACACAAATAAAAGTAGATATGTAGCCTCACAGAGGAAGTAGAATTTCACTCTTTGTTTACACACAAACACACCTCATCCTGTGGCCTTCTGATGGGTCCTGTAATCCTGAGCAGGCTACCTCCAGGCAGAGAGTTTATATTCAATGCCTGTCGGCTCCTGGTTTCACTTCCTCTCTCTACTATACTTACAGGTTATTTATCATCCTAACTTTGTGCAGTTTAACACAGCTGAATTCAGCCAACTCTTATTGAACTTCTTTTTTTTTTTTTTTTTTGTATAAATCACTGTGCAAGATGCTAGAGATGCAAAGATAGTCTTTGCTCTATGAAAGCTGATGGAATAGGGAGTGTCTTAAAGTTCCTTTATAGCAAATTCTTTATTCCAGGTGGCTTGGAGCAAAATACTTGTTAAATGTACTCCAACAAATAGGTTTATTGTTGTTAGGTACCATCAAGTTGGCTTCAACTCATAGCAACCCTACGTAGAACAGAACAAAACACTGCCCAGTCCAGCGTTGCCCTCACAGTGATTGCTATTTGAGCCCATCGTTGCAGTCACTGTCAATCCATTTCTTGAGGCTCTTCTCCCTTTTCGCTGACCCTCAATTTACCAAGTATGATATTCTTCTCCAGACAGTGGTCCCTTCTGACAACATGACCAAAATAAGTGAGATGAAGTCTGGCCATTCTCGCTTCCAAGGAGCTTTCTGGCTGCAATTCTTTCAGGACAGATTTGTTCGTTCTTCTGGCAGCCCATAGTATTTTCAATATTCTTGGTCAACAACGTAACACAGTAGGCTTTCCTTAAAAAGAAGAAAAGTGCATGTGAGTGGCTAATCATTTGGAAATCAATTCACATTTTACCCATGAAAAAAAAATATATATCCACAATGGGTACTGGTAGTTATGTTCCTAAGCCTACAAAGGCTTATTAAACTCTGAATGTGGTTGAAACTTCCTATCATGGCAAAGAAGAGTGTAATTCTGTACAGTTATTAAAAAAAAAAAAAAAAAAAAAAACTGTCAAGTCGACTCCCAATCATAGCGACCCCTCCTTGGATTTCTGAAGCATATCTCCATGGAAGTAGATTGCCCAGTCTTCCTTCTGAGGAGTGACTGGTGGGTTTGAACTGCCTTCCAGTTAGCAGTCAAATGCCTTAGGCACTATGCCACCAGAGCTTCTGAATCATTTAATATATTATGTTATAATATGTACCATTTCAGATATAAGTTTCACATTTAAAAAAAAATGTATACCAACTTTCAGAGTATAAAAATCTTTCACATATTACCTTGTTTGCCCCGTGAGGTAAGACGCTAATTGATCTTGGTTTTTCTAAGTGAATAAACTGAGGTTAGGTGAGGGCAAGCAACTAAGTACAGGTCACATGAATAGGAAGTGGTGGATCTGGAACTGGGAACTGTGTCTCTTCTACCTGAGGCTGAACATGATTATCTCTGGGATAATCCAAGATACTGCATTAAAGCATTAAATTTTATTTAAATATGGAAATAAAAGTTTCACCTAGAACTTTCCAGGGAGCTCTGGTGGTGTAGTGCCTAAGGCACTTGACTTCTAACCAGAAGGCTGGCAGTTCAAACCCACCAGCCACTCCTCAGAAGGAAGATTGGGCAATCTACTTCCATGGAGACACTACCTTGGAAACCTAAGGAGGGGGTCTCTATGAGAACTTTCCAATGTCCTTGGGATATTTGATACCTTCCTTGTGACTTTGAAGATTAAATATACCTTGTAGAAGGACAAACTTTTTAAACGAAGTAACTGACTTGCAATTCCGAATGTTCTAATAAGAGGGTTTTTACTTTGCCAGCTTAGACCAAAACAGATTCCCAGCTGGTGAGGAGTCATGCAGAAGGACAAACTCGTATAAGGTTTTTCTTGGCCTGTTTAGTTACTTTGTTTTTAATGAAGCAGTTAAAAATCTCAGGTTAGTTATTAAGGTGTTAGTTGCACAAGAATTATATATTTTATCAAGCATATCACGTAAAATATTAATTTGTCAAGAAAATCAGACTGAAGTACATTTTATTTCTTTCTTAAAAACCAAATGAATCTAAGGGGACTAAGGGTATCCACCCAGTGAGTGACACTTGCAAAAACTGTTATTAAAGTAAAAAAAGAAATTGAATTCCAGCCCTGTCTGAAGGTAAAGAATTAAATTATTTGTGTCACAAATTACTGGACTGAGTGTTAGAAGTGAAAGTGTTGTGTCTGGCTGCATAAATGCAGTATCTCTATTTTTAAGTTCACAATACATCTTCTGTATGAAGACTTACCCTTGCCCCCTCCACCCAACTCCACGTTACTTACAGTACACACACAGTTTATTACTGTACCATGCAATGGTGACATGTTACTTTTTCTTTGTGAGTAGAATATTGTACTTTCCCACACGTTACCAAGAGGCAAGCTTTTGTTAGCTCTCATGGGAAATCTGTGATGGTGTGAAGTGAACTCCTGTCACAACTGAATGGATTGCAAATATAGTATAGCCCTTGCTAAAGACCTGGATCATATCTTGAAAGAGTGCACTGATAAAATCAATATCTTCAACAAGATTGGTAGTAGGCAACCTTGTTTCAATGTGTGAAATGGATATAGCATGTTTAAGAACATAGAGTTGGGTATCTCCTTCCATTGTATTCCTTCCAACTAATCCTTTGGCATGGTATTTTATAAATGTATAAAACAAACAGATGACAAGATAGAACATTGACACCTGTGAGCACTGAACTTACCACAATTAGATGTTGTTGTTTAAAGACCATATTGTAGAGTCTCACACACTTAAATTCAAAGTCAAATTGTTGCTAAATAGATATGTAACCTTGAACAAGCTACCTAACTCTTCTGAACCTTTATTTCCTTCTATGCAAAATGAAGGTAAAAATGATTGCATCATAGATTTGAGATGTACTAAACACATAACAGGGAGCTCTGGTAGCATAGTGCCTAAGGTGCTTGACTGCTAACCAGAAGGCTGGAGGTTCAAACCCACCAGCCACTCCTCGGAAGGAAGGTTGGTCAATCTACTTCCGTAGTGATACCGCCTCAGAAACTCAAGGAACGGTCGGTATAAGTCGGATCTGACTCGATGGCAAACACACAACACACACAGGCACATAGCAGGCAACCCATGTGTTAATTACTCTCTCTCCCTTTCTCCAATGCACCTTTCTTTTTCTGCTCCATAATTCACCTCTTTCTCATCCCTGTATTATCTTATTCTTGAGTATATCTGTATATTTATAGTTGTTTGTTTATATACGTAGATTTATATTTTATATATATATATATGTATATTGGAGCTCTGGTAGCATAGTGCCTAAAGCACTTGACTGCTAACCAGAAGGCTGGCAGTTCAAACCCACCAGCCACTCCTCTGAAGGAAGGTTGGGGAGTCTACTTCCATAGTGATACTGCCTCAGAAACCCAAGGAGGGGTTGCTATGAGTTGGGTCCGACTCGACGGCACATAACAACAACATATTATATATATATATATATATATATATATATATATATATATATATATACACACACATACATATACATATACACACACACACACTCACACTAATGAATATTGAGTTCAACAGTGATTTTTTTGTTGTCACTACTTTTATGAATTTTGAAAACATTTCCTTTTGTATATTATTTAATGTATGTCATTTTGCATTTCTTAATAGCTATTTTTACTTCTAAATGGTACAATCAATATAAAGAAATATTATAGTAGTATTTCTGGCTCCAAAATCTCTAAAAGGACCTATAATTAAAAATGAAGGTCTAAATGAATTCCAAAACATTTACTTGAACTATATCTGACAATATGCTGAAACATTAAGCATATAAAAAAGTGTCTTTCATAGATTCACTCACATAGTAAATAAAATACTGAATTCCAAATGGAAAAATGAAAAAGAAAATAATTTTAAAAGAGAAGTTGGTGGGGAAAAAGAGGACAAAATCTTACTAAGGGTCACGTTCCATTTTCACACAAATTGTGCCCTCAGGATGTTCAAAGAAGAACAAGAGTAATCAAAGACCAGGACAGATTTTGTTAAATAGAGTCCTGGTGCTCTTCACCATATTGGTAACATGACCTTAGAGAGTTTTTGAAGCCATTTGTGTAATTCAAGACATTAGAACTCAATCTTATCTTTCAGAAAGGAGGCACAACATTAGGGTGGGTAAAAACATCATATTTGAAAAACTAGTGCCAAAATTCAATGAGTTTTCCTGGGTCCTTTATCCTGATAAATTGCTACTCTTCTGCCTTTGACAAGCAGGCATTGGGAGTGACATCTGAGGAACTTCTCAATAAGATCTTTTTGCTTATTAAGCTATTTCATGCCTGTGGCAGAATATTTTTGAAATATTAATTTTTGCCATTTGTACACATAAAATTTTGCAAAATCAATGACTAATTCATGACAAATACTTATTTTTTAACAATGTAAATGACAACTATGTACATGGGCCTTACTGGATGGAATACACAGTAATAAAATTGACTACATATATGGAAAGAAATGATGGAGAAATTCAGTATCATTAGTCAGAACAAGACCAGTGGCCAACTGTAGAACAGACCATCAATTGATCACATACAAATTCAAGTTGAAGCTGAAGAAAAGTAAAACAAGTTCATGAGAGAAAATATGACCTTGAGTATATCCCAACTGGAGGGAGCTCGAGTGGCATAGTACCTAAGGCATTTAACTGCTAACCAGAAGGCTGGCAGTTCAAATCCACTAGCCACTTCACAGAAGGAAGATTGGGGACTCTACTTCCATAGAGATACCACCTTGGAAACCCAAGGAGGGGTCTCTATGAGATAGGATCGACTCGACAGCATTGATGTTGGTTTTTTTTGTTTTTTTTTTTTAAATATATATCCCAACTGAATTTAGAGACCATCTCAAGAATAGATTTGACACATTGAAAACTAATGACTGAAGAACAGACGAGTTGTGGGATGACCTCAAGGACATCATACATGAACAAAGCAAAGGGTCATTAAAAAGACAGAAAAGGAAAGAAAAAAAAAGACCAAAATCGATGTTAAGACTCTCAAACTTGCTCTTGAAAGTAGAATAACTAAAGCAAATGGAAGAAATGATGATGTAAAATAGCTGAACAGATTTCAAAGTGTGGCTACAGAAGACAAAGTGAGGTATGATAATGAAATGTGCAAAGACCTAGAGTTAGAAAACTAAAAGGGAAGAACACCCTCAACATTTCTCAAGCTGAAGAACTGAAGAAAAAATTAAGCCTTGAGTTACAATATTGAAGGATTCTATGGGAATCCTTAGTGACTGATGCAGGAAGGATCAAAAGAAGATAGAAGAAATAGAGAGTCACTGTCCAAAAAGAATTATTGTTGTGTGCCGTTGAGTCAGACTCGACTCATAGTGACCCCTCCTTGGGTTTCCGAGGCAGTATCACTACGGAAGTAGATTGCCCAACCTTCCTTCCGAGGAGTGGCTGGTAGGTTTGAACCTCCATCCTTAGCAGTCAAGTGCCTTAGGCACTACGCTACCAGTGCTCCCCCAAAAAGAATTAGTTGATGTTAAACTGTTTTAGGAAGTAGTATAAGATCAAGAGGAGATCTGATGGAGCAGTGGTTAAAGCATTTGACTCTAACCAAAAGATCGGTGGTTCAAACCCATCAGCCACTCCATGGGAGAAAGATGGTGCAGTCTGCTTCCATAAGGATTTACAACCTTGGAAACCCTGTGGGGCATATCTGCTGTGTCATAAAGTGTTGTAAGTTGAAATCGACTGAATGGCAGTGAGTTTGTTTTGGTTATATTATCAAGAATCGATAGTATTGAAATAAGAAGTCCAAGCTGTACTGAAGGCATTGGTGAAAAACAAGTCTCTAGAAATTGACAGAATACCAATTGAGATGTTTCAACAAATGGATGTGATACAGGAAGCATTCATTCATCTATGCCAAGAAACTGGTTGCCCATTCCAAAGAAAGATTGTCCAATAAAATGTAGAATTAACAAACAATATCATTAATATGACATGCAACTAAAATTTTGCTGAAGTTAATTCAAAAATAGTTGCAGCAGTACATTGACAGCGAACTGCCAGAAAGTTAACCTAGACTCAGAACAGGACATGGAAAAATGGTATCATTGCTGATGTCAGATAGATTTTGGCTGAAAGCAGAGAATACCAGAAAGATGTTTACATGTGTTTTATTGACTATGGAAAGGCATTCGACTGTGTGGAGCATAACAAATTATGAATAACATTGTGAAGATTGGAAATTACAGAGCACTTCTTTGTGCTCACGCAGAACCTGTACATAGACCAGGAGGCAGTTGTTCAAACAGAATAAGGGGATACAGTGTGGTTATTATCAACAAAAGTGTGCCTCAGGATTGTATCCTTTCAACATTCAATCTGTTGACTGAGTAATTTGAGAAAACCAAAACCAAACACACTGCCATCGAGTCAGATCTCTATAAAGAAGTACATGGCATCAAGCTTAGAGGAAGACTCATTAATAATCTGTGATATGCATGCAGATTATACAATCTTGCTTGCTGAAAGTAAAAAAGACTTGAAACATTTACTGATGAATATAAAAGATTATAGCCTTCAGTATGGGTTACAGTTCGACATAAAGAATACAGATATCCCCACAACTGGACCAATAAACAACATCATGATAAATGGAGAAAAGATTGATGTTGTCATGGATTTCATTTTACTTGGATCCACATCAATGCCCACAGAAGCAGCAGTCAGAGTATCAAAAGACTAATTGCACTGGCAAAGTGTCTGCAAAAGACCCCTTGAAAGTGTTAAAAAGCAAAGATGTCACTTTGAGGACTTAAGTGCCCTTGACCCAAGCCATTGTATTTTCTATCACCTAATATGCATTTAGGAGCTCTGGTAGCATAGTGCCTAAGGCACTTGACTGCTAACCAGAATGCTGGCAGTTCAAACCCACCAGCCACTCCTCGGAAGGAAGTTTGGGCAATCTACTTCTGTAGATACTGCGTAGGAAACCCAAGGAGGGGTCGCTATGAGTCAGGTCCGACTCAAGGGCACATAACAACAACAACAACAACAATATGCATTCGACAGCTGGACAATAAATAAGGAAGACCAAAGATGAATTTATGCATTTCTGACTCATAGTGAACCCTCCTTGGGTTTCTGAGGTGGTATCTCTATGGAGGGAGCTCTGGTGTCATAGTGCCTAAGGTAGTTGGCTGTTAACCAGTTCAAACCCACCAGCCAGTCCTCAGAAGGAAGGTTGCACAATCTACTTCCATAGTGACAGTGCCTCAGAAACTGAAGGAGGGGTCACTATAAGTCGGATCCCACTCAACGGCAGTGGGTTTGGTTTGGTTATCTCTATGGAAGTAGATTGCCCAACCTTCCTTCTGAGGAATGGCTGGTGGCTTTGAACCTCCAGCCTTCTGGTTAGCAGTCAAATGTCTTTTGCACTATACCACTAGAGCTCTTAAAGAAGAATTTATGTACTTCAGTTAAGGTGTTGGTGAAAAGTATTGAATATACCATGGTGTGGCTGCCAGAGGTTAAGACTGATTGCTTTGCTTGTATTATGAGAGAAGTTGCATGTAGTACACTTCATATTTTTGCTTCTAATCACACTATTTCTGGCTTGCATGGGGAGTAAACGGATTCCTTCTGGACAGCCTCTCTTTAATTTGTGGTCACAGTGAAATCATTTGTCTTGTCTCAGGATTCTTCTCAGAAATATGAATAAATCTATCTTGTAATAAGTAGAGCCAAAATGCTCCTTAGATAGGATGGTATGATTTTTGTCTCACATACTTTGGACAGGTTATCAGGAGGGACTAGTCCCTGGAGAAGACATCATGCTTAGAAAAGTAGAGAGAGGGTCAGTGAAAAAGAGGAAGATTTTTCAATGAGAAGGATTGACATCATGGCTGCAACAATGGCTTCAATGTTAGCAAGGATTGTGAGGATGGCACAGAACTGGGCAGAGTTTTGTTCTCTTATACTTGTGGTTGCTGTAAGTTGGAACAAATACAACTGCACCTAACAAGAACAACACACTCATTAAAGCAACTGGGCCACTTTGGGATCATTGGTTCAAGGGAAGCATGTTACACAAGACAGAAAGCAAAATCATGTTCCTGGCTTTTGTCTTCAAAAAGCCTGAGCCCATGAGTCACACTAAAGGAAGGATGGAATGTTTGAAAGGTGGGGATTTGAGTATGAAAACAAAAACTATCCCTTTCCACCTGTAACTTTTCAGGTCAGAAAAAATTCCCTGTGCCAGGGCAGATGGAAGTGAGACAGGGAGAACTGCATGAGAAAATTGATGGTGGTGGCTCTTGAGCAGAAGTGTCTTCACTCTGCCTCCTGGGCTGAGCCCTGTGGAAATAGGAAGACTCAAAGTTCTTTACAAAATCTGAGACCAAAGTGCACCTTTACTGTTTCCCCAAAGGGTGAAATGTCTGGTCAGTGAATCTGGGTAGATGTTCCTAGATCGTACTGGCATTCAGGCTCAGGACATGAAGAGAGTGCAATGATGACTCTGAGGTCAAGAATGGAACTGAGAAGCTGAGTGATGCTTGACCTCAGGGGTCCAGGAAACATAAGCAGAGGATTGAGACAGATGGTCTGACAGTCTACTAAACAGACATCTAAACGGCAGGTAATCCAAGGACCAAAAGCATTCCCTCACCCCTTTTTCTACTCTCCCCATAGTGTCCCGGGTAAAGTCCCTGCACTTGAGATGCCACTCCAGAGGGAAAGGTGTGGTGGAAATGTAGATGGTTTAATCTAAGCAGAATCAGGCTTTAATATAAAATGAAGCAGAATTAAGAAAAAGAAACAATTACAATTCTTGCACATCCAATTTGTGACATGCATTCTTATGGCCAAATAAAAAGGCCAGACATGAAAATAGATAGCCTGCCAGAGATAGCAGATAGGAGCTGGAACATGGACAGGGAAAGAACATCTCCAATGGTCAGAATTGCACCCTCCCACTCTTTTCCTGAGTCTCATTTGCAGTTCTGTTTAAGTTTTGAAGCTAAGAGAAAAGAAGGAGTGGGGGCCTTTAATACTGTGCACTGCACTTAGCTCTTAAAGCAGAGTCACTCTGTCGAGGTGTTTAAAAATGAAGTGCAGTTCTCAACTCTCAGGGCTTCTCATTCAGGAACTTCAGTGAGCTCACTTTCCTTTCACATTTGTTCCAAAAGCTTCCCTTACACCTGAGGGTGAAGCTCTGGGTTTTTCAACTGTTCAAATGCAGTGTTTAGAGTCAGCACAAAGTCTCCTTTCCAAAGCAGTAGCAGTGGACCATGGAGCCCGAGGCACATCAATGTTTGCTTGCCAGGTCCTGAGCAATATTGGGCCCCCACAAGGCAGCCCTCCAAGGAGCTGTGGACTCAGACTCTGACTGGGGCCAGAAAGAGTCTGACTCAAAACAGAAGACTCTCTGCTCTTTAAAATGGGGAAGAGCTGAGCTGAAAAGACTCTATGCCACTAAATCACAATAAAGTGGGCTTTATTTTACAATATGGTATGGGTGTTGGTCACTAATACTGAAAGAAACTGACAGATGAGCTATCTCTGTCCCAGGAAGGAAACAGGACTAAACGGAGTTTTAAGCAAAAACCTTGTTATGCCAAAAACAAATACGTTAAGGGCTGGCCAAGGGCAAGTCAATAAATAAAAAGGGAAAGACAGACTCCCTGGTGTGGCTGCCAGAGGTTAAGATTGATTGCTTTGCTTGTGTTATGAGAGAAGTTGCATGTAGTACACTTCATATTTTTGCTTCTAATCGCACCATTTCTGGCTTGCATGGGGAGTATGCTGATCCCAGATCTACGCTGCCAAGTCTTGGCATATAAGGGGAACGGATTCTTTCTGGACAACCTCTCTTTAATTTGTGGTCACAGGAAAATCACTTGTCTTGTCTTGGGATTCTTCTCAGATCGTCGGAAGGAAGATGACAATAGCATCTCCTGGGGTCTGCAGGCTCCCCTTAAGCCTGGAAGTAGGGGCTTAGGAGGTGAATGTACACCTGGACGGCTCCTTTATTGGCCTCTTCAAATTGCTCCCAGATGCTTATAAGTCTTTTAAATAGATACAATCTTTCTTTCCACAGTCAGACAGAAACAATCTCATGTTAAAGTGTAAATGACTGATATCAGATTCTTTCCTGGGGATAGATTTTGATAAGAAGAAAATAGGAGGGAACATGGAATTATTTTTGGATGGCAAGGGTAGTGCTTTAGGTAAAGAGAATGGATGTCATGTTGGAGGAAAGAAAAATGAAAAATGGGAAGAGTGAGGTTGCCAAAAGCAGTCACTTCATAACTTTGCATAGGGCCAGAAGTAACAAAATGGATTTGCTAAGACATGTGGTAGTGTCATCTGGAACAATCTACTGGTTTGAGAGATGTTATATGTTTCACATTATTAACAGTGATATAGATCAAACTCCACTCCAAAATACCCTAAAGACATTTGACTTTTTCCAGCTCAGGCTTTCTGGGTTATTCAGTATTCAAGAAAAATGCAGTCCTGATATCTTCCTGCAGAACGCACTGCTAAGCCTGGAAGACAACGGTCAGAAACCATTAAGATTCCCTTTGGCCTTTGATAAATGAAGAATCCCAAAGTATTCTTGGTCAAGAAGTCTTTTCATCATAAAGATATCAATCTTCCCTAAGTCTGTTATGAATTAACAATAATCTCAATAAAAGTACTAACAGTTGTTCTCTGAACCTAAACAAGTTAATTTGAAAGTTCTTGTGTAAAAATCAAGAAGCAAAATTACCTGGAAATTTCTGAAGAACAATTTGCAGGGGCATGTTAGAGATCCACCCTGACAGATATTAAAACATGACAAAAAGCCTCAACATTTAAATACTATAATGCTGCCACATGCATTAGATAGCCCATTGGAACAGAATAGAAAGTTATTCTTTTTCAGAGAAGAAACAAATACATTCAGAATGGAGACTATGTCTCTCTCTCGCTCTCTTTCTGATTGTTGCTGTTAGTTGTTGACCCCAAGTGTGCAGAGTTGACCTGCTTCACAGGGTTTTCAAGGCTGTGACCTTTTAGAAACAGATCATCAAGCCTGTCTTCCAAGGTGACTCTGGGTAGACAGGTGCATCCAAAACCACCAACCTTTCCGTTAATAGTCCAGTTCTTAACTGTTCATGCCATTCAGAGAGTCCTTAGAGTATAATAAATATACATTATTATTATTATTATTATTTTACACAGGCTTTTGAGACAATTATATCATGTATTGAAGGCTAAAATTGGATCCATACCGACTGCTCTGACTGGGATCACAATAGAGGGTCCCAGACATAGTGGGAGAAAAATGTAGAACAAAAAATCAAATTCACACACACACACACACACACACACACAAAATAGATTTACTTGTCTGGCAGAGACTGGAGGAAACCTCCAAGACTAAGACCCTAAACACCCTTCTGACCTGGAACTGAAGCCATTCCTGGAGACCACCTTTTGACCAACAGGCTGAATATGATAGGCCCATAAAAAACAATAACACCCAAGAGGAACATCTTCCTTAGAACAATCAATTATACAAGACTAAATAGAGAATATTTACCTAAAAGCAAAGATGAGAAGGCAGAAAAGTGTAGAAAATTCAGATGAAATGAAACAGCGAACCGAGGGTGGAAATAAGGAGAGTGCTGATACATTGTAGGGAATGCAACCAATGTCGTAGGACACTTTATGTGCAAACTATTGAATGGGAAACTAATTTGCTCTATAAACTTTCCCCTAAAGCACAATTAAAAAAATATAATTGGATTCATACCTCACACTGTATACTAAGATTAACATTTTTAAATGTGAAAAATTAAACTATAAAAATATTATAAGGAAACACGAGAGAATTATTTTATAATCTTGGTTTATGGAAGGCCTTTCTGCTGATGGGGTCAAAATTGAGAACCCATAAAAGACTGAATTGATAAATCTGACTACATTAAAAAAAGTGAACTCTCCTTGCAAAAGTAACATAAAATCAAAAGAGAAAAAATAATTGCAACTCAGAGCACAAAGTGCTAACCTCTCTCTATAAAGAGCTCCTGGAAAAGAAGAGACCAACAACCCAAATAGAAATTGAGTAAATGACATGAACAGTTTGTAGAAAAAGAAACACAAATGCCAAACACACATCAAGATAGTCAGTGTCACTCATTACTAGAGAAAAGCAAATTAACACTAAGCTGAGATGCCATTTCTTCCTAAGAAACTGGCAAAAATACAAAAGTAAGACAACTCATTCTGTTGATAAGGCAGGGAAAGGATGGGAAGAGGTAAACCTCTGAAGTAGATAATTTGATAGTAACCTTCAAAATAACATTTCATCTTCCACACTTCTGCTCATGGACCTGATGGAATAAGGTAAAGTAAATTTACTCTCCTGCTTTACACAACAGCTACTAGCCAAATACTTAAAACAACAACTTTCAGACATTGGACCTCAGGCATCCTAGAACAGTAAACCTTGGAAAAAAACTGGCGAGGAGAGCTTTTTAGTGCCCCAGCCTACCGCCTGGGAACCCTGGGTGGTGCAAATGACTGACCTGTTCAGCCACTAACCAAAAGATTAGAGGTTTGAGTCCACCCAGTGGTGTCTTGAAAATAAAGGCCTGTAGATCTACTTCTGACAAACAAAGACACAGAAAATCTTATGGAGCACCAGTCTGCATTTCCATGTGAGTCAGATTTGACTTGATGACAACTGTTTTTTTCCACTAATTATCTGTTGTTTTGTCAATTGTGGTGACAAATGATACAGGGAAGAGCTCTGGTAGTGTAGTACCTAAGGCACTCGACTGCTAACCAGAAGTCTGGTGGTTCAAACTCAGTCCACTCCTTGGAAGGAAGGTTGAGCAATCTACTTCTGTAACAACAATAGCAACAATATGGTGTTCGGATTTCAACAGAGCTTTTAGACTAAGACAGATTAGGAAGAAAGGCCTGGCAATCTAATACAGAAAATTAGGCAATGAAACCTTTATGGATCACAACAGAGTATTGCCCAATATCATGCTGGAAGATGAGCTCCCTAGGTTGGAAGGTACTCAGAATACACGGTGGCTGCAACAATGGACTTGAGCATACCAGTGATTGTCAAAATGGTCAGGGCCAGGCAACATTTCTTCTTGTGGTACATGGGATTGCCATGAGCCTGAGTCAACCTGACAGCAACTAACAATAGCAATGTCTTGGAGAGAGTTGGCATGCCACAACCCTGGGAAAGTAATCCCAAACATCACAGTAGCCTCGCTAAAACGAGGAGACAGAGTTCAGAATTCAGAGAGACCATGGAATCTAGACAATGAATAAGGAAGACTGAAGAAGAATTGATGCATTTGAATTACGTTGTTGATGAAGAATTTGAATACACCATGGACTACAAGAAGAATAAGGAGCTATGGTGGTGCTGTGGATAAGGAATGTGGCTAATATCCAGAAGGATGGTGATTCAAACCCGTCAGCCACTCTGTGGGAAGAAGATGAGGCAATCTACCTCCATAAAAATTTACAGCCTTGGAAACCCCATGAGGGTTTCTATGACTCAGAATCAAATCAGTGGCAGTGGATTTGGTTATTTTTTGGCCAGAAGAATGAACAAATCTGTCTTGGAAGAAGTATAACCAGAATATTCCTTAGAAGCAAGGATGGTGAAATGTCTCTCATGTACTTTGGACATATTATCAGGAGGGACCAGTCCCTGGAGAGGGACATCTTGCTTCATAAACTAGAGGGTTGGTGAAAAAGAGGAAGACCACCAATGAGATGGATTGACACAGAGGCTGCAACAATGGGCTCTAGTATAGCAATGATTGTGAGAATGGTGCAGGACTGAGGAGTGTTTCGTTCTGCTGCACATAGAGGCATTATGAGTCGGAACCATCTTGAAGGCACCTAACAAGAACAATGACAGGGAAGCTAGAATTAATAGCTTCAGATATTGCAGAGAGTTCTCTTCAAGTCTGCTCCTAAGGACCTTCCCGATTCATAAGGTGGTTATAGTTTGGACGCCTCTCATGGTGGGAGTGTCTCTACAGATTATGAATCATGAGTTTGAAGATCTGTTTCCCACACAACCAAAAACCAAACTCACTGCCTGTTTTGGTTACCTAGTGCCACTCTGACAGGAATATACCACAAATGGGATGGCTTGAACAAATAGGGATTTATTCTCTTACAATTTTGGAGGTTTCAAGTCCAAGTTCAAAGTGCCAGGCTCTGTGGGCTGGGTGAAAGCCCCTCAGCCTTCGGTTTCAGCTCAGCCTCTTGCTCCCAGCCCACTGAAGCCAGAGGCATCTCTGCACTCAGGCAGCTGGTAGCTGCTGAGGCTGACAAACCCAAGGTTGATAAGTGAAAAGGCACAGTACAAATATTACCAAACCCCATGCAGGCCATTAATTCAAGTCCATTAAAAGTCCCAAGATTGGTGGGGCAATGTGGCAGGCTGCTGAACGACTCAGCTACATGAAGGGTTCAAACATGTTGAAAGCTGTAGACCATTCCCAAAGCTTCTCCTTATGTACTGGAAGCAGACCACATCCCTAAAGCAGCTACTCAGCAGCTCCAATAGATTCCACCATGGAGTTAATTAGGAGCTCTGGTGGCGTAGTGCCTAAGGCACTTGAATGCTAACCAGAAGGCTGGCAGTTCAAACCCACCAGCCACTCCTCAGAAGGAAGGTTGGGCAATCTACTTCCGTGGTGATACTGCCTAAGCCATCCAAGGAGGGGTCATTATGAGTTGGATCCAACTCGACAGCAGTAAGTTTGTTTATGGAGTTAATTACCAGTCTCACCATGAGTATCTACATCCAACTGCCCAGCCACTCAACCAGGCCCAGCCAAGTTGACATACAGCCTTAACTACCACACTGTCACTGAGTCAATTCCAACACATAGTGACCCCATTGGGTTTCCAAGGATGTAAATTCTCATGGAAGTAGATTGCCTCATCTTCCTTCCATGAAGCAGCTGGTGGGTTCTAAGCGTCAAACTTTTGGTTAGCAGCCCAATGCCTTAACCACACAACAGGACCTTTAAACTCTAACTCACTACTTCTTTTCACGCTCAACTGAAGAAGCAACAATCTGCCTCAACTCTGAAGCTATGTTGGACTCAGTGAGAGACAGTATGGTCGTCTCCAACATAGTGCCTTCCTGAGAGATGTTCAGAGGCTATTTTGACCATCTGCTATTTTTACATGTGTCAACTTTAGATTGTGCAAAATGTGTATCAAATGTAATGGCAAAAGTACTTGATTTTGAGTCAGGAAACTTGTTGTAGGCTTTAGTCTGTCATGTAACCTCTCTGGGTTTATTCTCATCTTTATAAAATGAAGTTGCTCAGCTATGTCATCTGTAAAGCCCCTGTAGTTCTAGGATTCCACAAAAAAATTCTGATGATACATCACAGTCACACAGAATTTACAATGCTCCTAGATAAGGCATAATTGCACTAATTCTAAAATATATAGTTATGCTATTTAATTTTACAATAAGATTTAATTAACTCTCCTCTCCCTCTGTCAGAAGCCCCAGTGAAATAATTGTCTTTGTGAGTTGTGCAGAGACTTGGTTGGAAACTCTGAGTTGCTCTCATAGCAGGAAGGAAGAATCTTGGAAAGCAGTAGTGGTTTGCTCACGGGGGAAGGAGACAGTACAGTTGTTAAAGCAAAACTACCTCCATCCTCCTCTCAGCAGCCCCAAAAGCACTCACTCCCAAAGGAGCTGTGGGACCAGGTGCCAGCTAAGTGCCACAGGAAGGATTTAGCCCAGCGGATAAATTTTGTTTCTTTTGCTGCCTCAAACAGGTGGCTCTATCTGAAACAAGTGCTAGGAATTGGACTTTGTCATACAGCCTTGTTAAAATAACCAGTGTCCCCAGACCCCCACAGCTAACAGGGAGCTATCTGACTCAACCACAGTTTTACTCATCTTTCAGCTAAAGCAGTCTTTCAAACATAAACCCAAATCGTTGGGGTCACTGCATGGATTTGTGACTCTCCCTGGAGGCTGTTGGCTCCAAACTCTGAGAATATGTTATATGAAAAAAGTAAATGCCTTTTTTTTTTTCTTTTTTACCATCTGTGAATGAAAAACATTCATATGTTTAACTGCCATATGGGAGACACACACATACACACACATATACCACAGGTCTGTTTGGGAGGTGGAATGAAGTTGGTACTGCAGAGTTTGGACCCCTCTTCCAACCTTCTGCCTTTTCTTTTATAGGGACTATGGGTAAAAAGCATCCAGGTTTGTACCCACCCTGAAATACAGCAATCTGAATATTAGTGGGGGCACCAAGGCTGACTTAGGCAGGACAGTTTTCTGGAATTTAAGCTGTTGTTGTTATATGCCGTTGAGTCGGACCCATAGCGACCCGTCCTTGGGTTTCCAAGGCAGTATCCCTACGGAAGTAGATTGCCCAACCTTCCTTCCGAGGAGTGGCTGATGGGTTTGAACTGCCAGCCTTCTGGTTAGCAGTCAAGTGCCTTAGGCACTATGCTACCGGAGCTCCTGAAATTTAAGCTATCAGCTGTTATTCTTGCCCTCTTCCAATCCCAAAATCATATACATCTGATGTTGCAAATCATGGCAAACTAGGGTATGAGAATTTTTTCTTAATGTTGCTTTATTTTGTAAACAGATCAGTGTGTGGAGAGAAAGGTGAAAAGGAAAAAAGCTGACAGAACCTTCTGAATTGAACTGTTTCTCATTAACTATGAATAAGAGAACTAATCTGACTTCTTTCAAAGACTATTGGTTTGGTTGTTTGCTTGGGGTATTTTGCTGGAAAAACTAACAAACCAGAGCTTTTCTGATTACCTAAAGTTCATCATTTATCCCTCAGAGTTGTTAGTACACGAAGTTGTTGTTGTTGTTGTTGTTAGGTGCTGTTGACTAAGTTCTGACTCATAGTGACCCAGTGCACTAAAGAACAAAACACAGTCAGGTCCTGCACCATCCTCACAATCATTGCAATAGGAAATGAAAAGAAAATTCTAAATAGTGCCCATAGCAGGACCAAGAAATCTTTTTAAATCTGATCTTGTCATGGTGATTAAGAAACTATCTATGAGAAAGAGCCAAACCATGGAAGCCATTATTTTCCTAATCTAGAAGGAAATCTTCTTAGGAAGGACCTTCTTAAGGAGACTCACAGGTATTGCTTTTAAATTAACTCTCTTAGAGCAGACAGTGGGTACTGTTATCTACTCAGATCAACCCTTTCCTTACTTGCTGGCACAAACATTTCCTTAACCCATGGAGTTGATATTGATTCCTTTCCCCTTGAAAGGATTTAAATTTTAGTCATGATTGTGGGACCCAATTTTGGCTAAGGAGATATGAGAGACTTGGGAACTTGGGACTTCTAGGAAAAGCTTCTTCTTCTTCTTCTTTTTTTTTTTTTTTTGAAGACATTACTATTCTTCCCCAGTAACCGGTTCTCCTTCTCGGTATAGGGTATATTGCACCTTCCTACACACTTGAAAAGAGCTCTGGTGGTGCAGTGGTTAATGCTTTTCGGCTGCTAACCAAAAAAGGTTGGCAGTTACAACCCACCAGCTGCTCTGCTTTAGAAAGATAAGGCAATCTGCTTCCATAAAGATTTAGAGCCTTAGAAATACTATGGGGTGGTTCTACTTTATCCTATGAGGTTGGTGTGAGTTGGAATGAACTCACTGGCAATGAGTTTGGTTTGGGTATCCACTTGAAGTTAGGCAGGGCAGGAAAAAGTTCTGACTAATGAAATTTGGGAGAAAGTCACATGAATAACTTTGGGCAAAAGCATTTAATAGCAAGAGCTAGACTTTCCAGCCTGCTCTTCCGTTGCTGCCTGTGGTAGTTAAGGTTATGTGTCAACTTGGCTGGGCCTGGTTGTGAGTGGCTGGGCAGCTGGATGTAGTTATTCCCCATGATGAGACTGGTTATCAACTCCTTGGTAGAATCTGCTGTGACCAGCTGAGTAGCTACCTTAGGGAAGTGATCTTCTTCCAGTATATAAGAAGTTTTGAGGAAGGTTTCTAGCTTTTTAGCACATCTGGATCCTGCATTTGGCCGAATCTTCATCTCAGTGGCCTGTCATGTTGTCTGCTGATCTTGAGACTGTTTCTGGGCTTGAACTAGTGGGCTGCCATGTTGCTCGATAATTTTGGGACTGTGCCATTGTACTTGTCAACCTTGGGTTTGTCAGTTTCAGCAACCAGCAGCTGCCTGAGTTAAGAGAAGCCTCCAGCTTCAGTGGGCCGGGAATAAGAAGTAGAGCTGAAGCCCAAGGTCAAGGGACCTTTACCCAGCCCTTGGAACTGGCACTTTGAACTCAGACTTCTAGCCTCCTAAACTGTAAGAAAATATATCCCTGTTTGTTAAAGCCACCCATTTGTGATATATCTTTTAGAGGGCCACTAGAGGACCAAAACACTGCTACAAAAGTGAAATTTTCTGTTAAGGTGGGGACCCACATTAGCCTGTGTTGATTACAAGAAGACTGCAAATCTGTGCAAGATGGAAACAACAGAAAAGAATGCACATTTGTTAAGCTTTAAATTACAAAGACAGAGGTTATTTGCTACTACAGCATAATTTATACTATCATAACTGTAACAGCTTTTATTGCTCTCAAAAAAGAAGAAAAAGAAACAGCCTCTTTCCCTACTCTAGACACCACTCTGTGAGGATATAATACTTGGGGCTGCTGCATTTATCTTGCAATCATGAGGGGACAGACTATGGACCAATTTGAGTCAGTGGAGAATGAAACACAGAAAGATGGAAAGAAACTTGACCTTTGACAACATCCTTGCATTAAACCTCAGAGTCTGTCACCAGACTTCTTATATGAAACAGTAAACATCTCATTTTTATACCACATTGAGTCATATTTTCTCTTATCTGAAGCCAAAACATCGTGATTTATACATTGTAGAAAAGGTTATCCGTTGCTCTCTCACACACACACACACTTTCTCTTTATCTCCACCCATCCATCCATCCATCCATTTATTCATCTATTCATTCAACGTGACAAGCAAATATAGCACTTACTTTTCAGAATATGCCAGCTATGGCAAAACACACAAAAGCAAGAAAACAAAAGCTTCCAGAGTTTTAACTAAAGCCATACCCAGATTTCCCAGAACTCTGGCTCCACCAAATCATCCTCATGATCACTGATGCTGCTCTTCATATTGACCCCTTCCAGGTGTCCACATCGACTCTTTTAAGGCAGTTCTAGAAAACTGAGGGTCATCTGGGCTGTCAGACCTCCTTGGTTGAGTCCTTCCATTTATTTTTTTAGTCCTTCCACAAATATGTTTCATGTGTGTCTGTCTAAGCTGAGTACTTCAGTGACCACAAGGAACAATACATAATCACTGCCATCAAAGAAGAGATAAAGTGGTTGAGTAGAGTGATGAGAAAGACAAATCAGCAGGTCATCTGAACACAGGCTTCCACTGTCATTGCAGATACCCTGCAGCTCCTTACCATGATCTCTTAAGGACACTACACTGCCTACCAGGTCTATGTCCAATGCTGGTCACTCATGCCAGCAGGTTATGCCTGTCCTCTATGTTCCAAACTGTCACAGGCAAGGATCCTTTAGTCCTGGGAGTGGCGTTGCTCTTTGAGGCTTAGGCTGGTGTCCTCAGGTGGGTCAGAAGTTTTCTTGGAAGTTCCCCTTTGCAACATAATAGCCTGCTTTGACCACCTCTACCCAGTGATTGTTTCAGGACAATACCTTACCTGCAAATGGCTTCCTCAGTATCTATTACAAAGATTCAAAGGCAATCTTTATTCTTTGTCTTGGTGCCTGACTCTAGGGCCAGACATTCTTTCAGTGCTTGTATGGGATGGGTTCTCCAAAAGTAGATTCTGAGATGTAATCTAGGGAACAGGATACTTTTAGGGAATAATACCTATGAAGAAATCAAAACCAAACTTATTGCCATCAAGTCGCATCTGACTCACAGCAACCCTTCCTTGTGTTTCCAAGGTGATATCACTAAGGGAAGGCAGAAAAAGATCAGGCTGAGGAAGAAATGAAGCTGCAATGCTGGGCAAATAAACCTCAGCCCATCTGGTGAGTATTCCAGAATGAATATTGCCTATGAAAGTGTATTGGATGGAAATGGCAAGATCTCCATACTACGCAAGATCTCCATACTACACTGCCTCGATCTCCAAATGACAATAGCCCTTGAAGAGCATGACCTCAAGTGAGCCAGGTCTCTGCAGGTGAGATAGACAATGAGAAATTCACAGTTAAGGCTGTTTGCCCTACTGGTTCCCCATAACCGGGTGGCAAATCCTTCCTGAGGGAAGATCTGTGAAGGGCATCTCTATATATGGCAAAGTTCTGCTTGGTTCTGCGTTTTAATGCTATGTCCAGCAATTTCACCAGGATTTCAGTGGGCTCTGGTGGAGTAGTGCCTAAGGCATTTGACTGCTAACCAAAAGGTTGGTGGTTCAAACCCACCAGCCACTCCACAGAAGGAAGACTGTACGATCTACTTCCATAAAGATTTACCAACTAGGAAATGCAAAAGGGGGTCATATGAGTTGGAATCAACTTGATGGCAGTGAGGTTTTTTTTTTTTCTGGTCTCTTCCTGAGGGGAAACCTAGAAAACAGAAATTAATGGACAATTACAGCCCCCGTTGTCATTGTCTGAACAAGACAATTGCTTTTGGGGCCCACAATTCTCATGTCTTCCTCTTTCTCCTTCCTTATGTTTACTTTCATGTTAAGTACTTCTGTAGTTGTTCTCTGGTTATATACAATGATTTTCCCACTTTGTGCCTACTCTCCCATGTCCATCTATCTACATGCCTCTACTTCAGATCTTCTTGTCCCTAAGCCTCTAATATTTTTTCTGCCAGGTACCTGACCAGCAATAGACATGGCCCATGAGTCTACATGTATTTTACTCTTGGGCAATTTCTTTTTCCACACAATTTGAAATTGTCCATTCGGAAGATTTTCCATTGACATTGTCTTTCAAAGCTAAATGAGGCTATATTGAAGCTGCTGTCCATTTTTGGCTTGCATTCACATACTGAACTAACCTATCCAGAAACAAAACTCAGACCTTTCCCTCCTTTTTCAGCTGGTCATACCAGATGCTCCCATATTCATAAGCAAGAGTGGATACAGGAGCATGTGCAGTAGTTCTGGGCCCATGGCTTTGTTGTAGAACCTCAGGAGCCTGCATTTCCAGTCTACCGTTGGGTTTGACATAAATTCTTTGGGGATATACACAGATGTTCGTATTCCACATGTCATGGTCCCAGGTTTCCCCAACCATGACCTTAGTGAAACAGACTTGGCTTGGTTAGGCATTTGACTGACTTTGACGTTTAGCTGCTCTGACTTCAAGCCGTGGGCTTTGTCCTTGCCTTTCTGTATTTTCCAGCTAGAGCAGAAGAGAGCTTCCTTATGTACAACAAAAGAGGTTGCTTGGTTTTCAAATGTACCTGACTCATTTTCATGTTCCTTACATTTCTATAGAGTGTCAAATGGCATTTATCAATAGCCATCCAGTCCCATTATCTTTATGTCAACATCTTCACAAGGTTCAGATATCTATACATTTTGCTTGCTCACATATTTCTTTCCACCAATCCAAAAGCAAAAACAAAAACAAACTCACTACCATTGAATCAATTCTGACTTATAGCAATCCCTCCTTGGGTTTCCGAGGCAGTATCTCTATGGAAGTAGATTGTCCAGTCTTTGTTCTGGGGAGTGGGGGTTTGAACCACCAACCTTCTGGTTAGCAACCAAATGTCTTAGGCAGTATGCCACCAGCACTCCCTTTCTACCCACACACCATCCTAATTCACCACCAATGAACATTTTAACAATATGACCACCACTTTGTGCTGTGGCTGCCTGTATTCCACCTACCACCAGTGACGAAGTCCTCATTGCCAAATATCCAGTGAGTAATTCAGCTCTAAAACCCCATTTTATCACCACTATTTTCTCAGATTATCCACAGTATCAACTTTGCAAAGTTGGAAGCAGACACTGAGACACAATTTGGGGTGCAAGATATTTACTAAGGATTAAAACCAACAAAGGGAAGAAATGGAGAAACAGGATTGGAGAGAAAGAAACAATTTATGACTCACTTCCCCCCAAAGCTTTGGCAACATGATGGGGAGCTGTGGAATGACTATTGCCCATCAGTCTGTGCTGGAGTGCAGTGTCAGAGCTGTAAAACCCCTTTTCTTTCAGTCGCTGTTGCAGGCTGCCCTGGAAGGCTGTGGCCTCAGGTGAGCTGGCTTGTGCAGCTGAAGTTGAGTCTGAAGGAGCCAACAGTTGGAGGCTGGCTACCCATTTACTTCCCTCTAGCTGGCCAGGAAGCCCTTCCCTGGTGGGGGAGTCTGCACAGCACATGTCTACATTAACTACGTAGCTCTCCGCAGACAACTAATAGATGGCAGAGAGCACACAAAGAAAAATTGTATGTAAATCAGGGAGTAAATGACAAAATAGCAACCACAAATCTTACGAGAATAAAAATGAATGCTTATCCCTTTCCATACACTCTCTTTCTTTGTGTGCTCCTTTCCTCATCTTTTCCAGTACCAACACCCAGAGAAAGAGCACATGGGTTGAGATATTCCCATTTTTGTGAAAGAACCAACATATCTGTGTGGATCTTTCTTCCAATTTTCTGCCAGAGATGTTCAGTCAAATAATAGTTGCTCTTCCCTGTATATGGGGATTTAAATAGGGAAAGAGAAATCTCTTACTTTGTTCCCTAAATACCAGTCTTAAAAATCTCATTATTGTCCCCATTTCCCATTGTTCGTCCTTTTGTATCTGCCCCTGTGGGGAACTGATCAAGTGTGTCACTGCTTTGGTGTGACCAGCAACATGAATAGAATGAGACCTATTTCTATAGGTCTATGACATTGCCTGTTTTAAAAGTTCAGAGCAATTTAAAGTGCAAGTATTACTCTGAAAATGCTCTCTAATTAATAAATGTTCTACATTTTTATGTGAGAATGTTTAATATTTAATTTTTCAATAATTTTATCATTTATAATTTATTAAATTTATTTTGTGGCTTGTATTTATTAAAAATTGATACACTTCCTATTTCTTTTGCTCCAATGTTAGATTATTTTTATGCAAAATGAAAAAAAAAACTAATGTTTTTAAGTCAAAGTCCTTTTTTTTTTAAAGCCTCAATTGTGCCATTTTTAAACTCCAATATCCCAGACCTTCTTTATGATATCTCTCCGAATATTTTCTCAAAAGCTATTGCATTTCTGTAGGTCAGGAGATCAGCAACCCTTCAGAAGTGGACAAAGATGATCAGTTTTTTCTTTTCCTCAAATGCACTATAAGGAGAGGTTATTTCAGTGCTAAATTTCATGTTATAGGAATAGTATGGACTTAGCTCAACAATGGTCTACGTATTTCTGCGAATTCAGACCCTTCATCAAGATGGGTTGAGAGTTGTGGATTCCTGGCCTCAGGGGTTGATAGCTCAAACGTCTTTAGCTTCCAGTCAGGTAATAGAAAAGAAAGGAGGGGCTGGCAGAGAATGCTAGAAAGTAGGGTTGGCAGTGAATGTCTAAACCTTTCAAAACCAAGTGTTTTCAAACAAACAAATCATGTCCAGATTTGCAGGGAATTCTTGAGAATTTCAACTTGAGTCTGAATATAGGGCAGTGTGTTCTCCTAAGCAGAAGGAATGCTATTAAACTTCTTTCCATAGTGTAGATTTTTGGGAGCTAAAGTTATTATTAAAGTCAGGAGACCACATGTGCATTAAGTGGAGGGGGATACTAGCTTCAAATTCAGCAAGCACACGGCAGGTCAAGTTTATTCAGTGCACAAATGTTCATTGAGTATTTCTTATGAGGGTTGCCTGTAGGTCAGCTGAAGAGAAAGGTATAAGGGTTGAGAAGGGCACCTCAGTGACAATTGGCAGCATGAGCAACAGAAGGAAACATGGCCTTTGCAACTCCACAAGTCACCAAAACTCTGAATAAAAGGCCACCAAACGGGCTGCGAAGTGTTGTGAGATTGGAGGCTAAAAATGATCTGTTATAAAATTGTTGTCAAGATCTGCTCATCACATTTGAAATTACTTTACGCTTACTCATGAACATATTTCCTCACTCTTACTAGAACTGAGGGCATTGTTCACATGCATTTTATCTTTATTTTCCAGCATCCTGCACAATGCCTGCTCATAATAACTCCCCGTAAACAATAACTCCTTAATGAATTAATGTTTATGCCCAAGACCATCTCTAGGTTTTGAGGCACAGGAGGAGAGCTTCAATGTATTTTTTACCTATGCATCTTCCAAGGATCCTAGAAGAATGCTTCACATTAAACATGCAATAAACGTTGACTCAGTTGAAGAGCAACTTCCAATAAAGCAGTTGCCATCAAGTTGATTCCAACTCAAGGTGATGTCATTTGTGTCAGAATAGAACTCTGATTCAGTGGCTGATATTTCTGAAGTATATTATCTCACCTTTCTTCCAAGGAGCCTCTGGGTGGACTTGAACTGTCAACCTAGCAGCTGAGCACATTATCTGTCTGTGCCACCCAGGGATGTCAAAGTGCTCAATGTTGCCTTAGTTGGAGCATGATCTCCAAAGCCCAACACCTTTTCCTACACAGACCTCCCCAGTGCCCTTTCCCCCACCTGGCAATGCTGAGCTGGGTCTCCTCCAGTGCCACACGGAGCTCTCTCCTTTAATCTAGCAGTTGAGAATCTGTAGCATTTTGATATAATGCATTAAAACATTTCCTTAGCCAAGTGTTTTACACAACATAAAATATTTTTCTATGCTAATGTTTCTTTTATTGAGTTTTTTTTACAAAAAATTATCACACATTCTACAGATATTCAGCAACACTTACTCAACTGAAACACAAAATAAAATTACAGAAACACCAAATACAGACATCCTCTTAAATTAACCAGAAAGAACTTTTGTTACTGAAAACTAAACTCTTAAGATGTAAATTCCAGCACAGCCTCTGCCTGGGGTCTCTTTCATAATATGTCACATTAGTAGCACAATGTATGGGTGAGGGTAGGGGGGTGGGGGAGTGGAATCACTGCTGTCTCTCTACCTGCTAACCTAGGAATCAGGATAGAGAGGTGGAGAGTCCAAGTTCATAGAAGAGGACTTATATTGTAACTCTAGGGGTTAAAATATCAGTCCTCTTCTATGAACTTGGACTCTCCACCTCTCTATCCTGATTCCTAGGTTAGCAGGTAGAGAGACAGCAGTGATATATTGTAACTCTAGGGGTTAAAAGGGAGCTCTGGTAACATAGTGGCTAAGACACTTGCCTGCTAACCAGACGGCTGGCGGTTCAAACCCACCAGCCACTCCTCGGAAGGAAGGTTGGGCAATCCTACTTCCGTAGTGATACTCCCTCGGAAACCCAAGGAGGGGTCGCTATGAGTCGGGGCCGACTCGACAGCACATAACAACAACAACAACAACGGGGGTTAAAAATGACACAGACACTACACATCCAGTCTGTTGTCAACTAGTCAATTTTAACTCATGGTGACCCCATGTGTGTCACAGACCAAAATCTATAAGAACAAAGAGGATATGAATCTCCTATGTAAAGTCAGCAAGAGCTACTGATTTGAGAGAAATACTTTCTTTCCTCCAGAGGCAATTGGAAGCAGCCTGCACCCTGGGAAAAAGGGGAGGTGAAGGTTGAAGTAGACTGAGGGAATTAAAGGTACAGAGGTGAAGGTGAGAAGAGGAAGTGAGAGGGAGAGTGTCTGGGTAGGTAATCCGTGAGGGAAGGTCCACGCACGTGGAGTGCCTCCATTCTGGGAAAGGAGGCCATATGGTCATGAATTGTCCTCAGAGACTTAGATTATCTAAGTAGACAGAGACAAATTCTTTATATTTCCGTTATCAACTCCAGATCACACCAATCTGGTCCCTCTACGGGTCAGAAGCAAGGAGCTCTGGTGGTGCAGTGCCCAAGGCATTTGACTGCTAAGCAGAAGGTTGGTGGTTCAAAACCACCAGCTGCTCTGCAGAAAGTAGAGGAGGCAATCTACTTCCATAAAGATTTACCACCTTGGAAACACAATGGTGGTCGCTGTGAGTCAGAATGAACATGATGGCAGTGGGTTTGGTTGGTATTTTTGTTTGTTTGTTTGTTTTGGGTGGGTCAGAGGGAGGGAGCCAAGGAATCCAGATTCTGGTGATAGGGTTAATAGCATTCAGACATCTATGCATCCTCACAATCATCCATGAATTAGTCACAAAGAGAATTTACATACCTAGTTAACAGGCGAGGGGACTGAGGACCAGGAAAGTAGCTTGAATAATACTGCACTACCATAGAGAAAAGGAGGTCTAGGGCTTGGAGTTCAGATCCTTGAACCATCACCCACTGGTTTGCTCCCTTGTTGTCCTGTATGTCTCTGTTCAAATTTCAACTTCTTGGTGACAATTTCCCTGATCACCATGCGTAAGGAGTTAATTGTCTTTCCACACCAGCTTCCCTTCTCATTCTTTCCAGCCCTGATCCTTATTGATGTTTCTTCCTCCCCCTATTAGAATGGTAAGCTTGCTGAAGGAAGTCACTGTTGTCTCCTCAAACGTACAAAAGTGCATGGGTCATTTATATTTGATGAGCTGGCGAGGCTGATGTTTCTAAGCTGAGGACCATACACCATGGCATTTAGTCTTCTTTGAGCTCTGATTTGGTAGGAGGGATTGGTGACCACAGAAGAGGGCAAGGCAGGGCCAGAGTAGGGTAGGAGGGAATGGTTAAAATGAATTTCTTACAGGTTAATTCTTTCTATCCTCAGTAATTCTTCTTAGGCTCATGGGCTTCTTGTGTGTGTTATATTTCTAAATTCTGTTTGGAACTAAGTATTTATCTAGCCTCTATCCCATAGCAGTGGAGTTGTATGGCAATGGTGAAAGTGCTCATATGCTTACCAAAAGGTCAGTGGTTCAAACCCACCAGCTGCTCTGTGGGAGAAAAATGTGATCATCTGACTATGTAAAAATTTACAGCCTTAGAAACCCTATTCTGTCCTATAGGATCACTATGAGTCAGAATCAATTCCACAACAATGGGTTTTTTTTGTTGGTTTGTTTTATACAATAGCACTTTCACAAGCTACCAAGCCTTCAAGTCAGTGGTGGGTCTCCCTCATGAACACATTAAGAACCTCGGAAGCAAGGTTGGGCAATCCTACTTCCGTAGTGATACTGCCTCGGAAACCCAAGGAGGGGTCGCTATGAGTCAGGGCTGACTCGACGGCACATAACAACAACAACAACATTGCAGTTGAAGACCTGGTTCCATTCCTAAGCATACCTTAAAAAGAGAAAAGCTTCAAAAGCTGCAGCTAAAGGGACCAACTTTCTCAAGCAGTATTTTCTTTAGGGTCTGTTTGGCAAACACGTATGCTCCTTTCTTTGAGGCAGGCCATGTCAGCAGTTTAATTTAAGACATCAAATGAGAAACAATCTGTCTGGTATAACCTTTTGCTGGTGAAATGAACAGCCTCTGAGCCAGCTCCCAGAGAACACTCTCATTATCCTGGTCTCCGTGACATGGGACATATTGTCTCTTTTCTTGACTTGACCTTAACACATCACTGATGCAAAACATATTTCTAGTTTGAAAAATAGTCATCTAGAAAATAAAACCACTTCATCCTCTCACCCACAGTTCTGAACCTCAGCACTGTTGAAATGCATTTTATTTGTTTGTTTGTTTTGTACCATTGACTGTGCTAGCCTCTTAAAAATTTAAGAAAATATTTGTGAGCAGAGAGTTAGTCTGCAAAATGTACTACTTTCCATTCAAAACATAAGATCCATGTAAGATCAACTAAGATTAACTGGAAACATGGGACACTTTGACTCTAGCCCCAAAATGTTCTTGGAGATTGAGAGGTAAAGAGAGATTTGTTTATATAAGTAAAGGCTTATGATCAAATACATAGAAAGGAAGAGGAATGAATGAATGAATGAACGAATGAACAAACAAATGAACAAGGAAAGAAATATAGAGATGGATAAATATGCACACATCTACATGTATGTATGTATATGTTCCAAACCTATTTAAATAGCAAAATGTGATCTGAGCCATGGAATGGTTCAGTGGAGTGGGGGGAAGAAATTAAGGATCATTTAATTTAATGAGACATTTTCACAGATGAGAAACTGTGGCCTTGAGAGAGGGATTTTCCGACAATGATGCAGCCATTGTTGAAGTGGTCAGGACAAGTCTTCAGGTCTCCTGGTTTGCTAGCCAATGACTTCTTCACCTCCTTTCTCCCTTGATAAAATCCTGCACTTGTAATTGTTGATGCATTACTTACGTGAGATTACTCCATGGCACTTATATCCATTAAGATTAGCATCAATTACTGCTGACAGTGGCCAAAACAATTTAGAGAAATGTGCTTTAAGATCTGTGTATTTTATTGAAGGCAAATTATACCTCAATTGAAAAAGACATTGTTTTTAAAAACATGATTTCTCACCAGCCTGGGAATCTGTTTTGGTCTAACCTGTCAAAGTAAAAACCCTCTTACTAGCACATTTAGGATTGCAAGTTGGTTACTTAGTTGAAAACGTTGATTAAAAGAAATTATCAATATAAGCATTTATGTCTCAATTAGGTGAAAGAAGCCTAGAGGCAGGCAGTCCAGATCTAGTGTAGTGGCTCCACAGAAATTAGGGATCTACTTTCCTTTGAGCTTTTTGTTCCATCTTTCTATGGTCAACTCATGATCAAAGTTGGATGCTGAAATTCTAACCATTATGTTCACCTTACTACTGGAAAATGGAAGAAAGACAGGGCAAATAGACGTTATTCTACTCTCTGTTTCTTACAAAGAACGTTGTTGTTGTTGCTATGTGCCATCGACTCGGCTCCGACTCATAGTGACCCCTCTTTGGGTTTCCAAGGCAGTATCACTACAGAAGTAGATTGCCCACCCTTCCTTCTGAGGAGTGAATAGTTTCCAACTATTTCTACTTATATCTCACTAGCCAGAGCTTGTATTGCTACAAGAAAGATTGAGAAGTGTGCATTGCCACTGTTAATCAAACTGTGGTTCATATTATTGAGTAAGGAAGAGAATACGGGTATTAGGAGGCAATAAGTTGTCTCCATAAGAGTACAGAGTGTAGATGTAGCAGTAAGCCTCCCATTCTAGCGTGTCTAAATGCGGCCTATTTAAAACCAATACATTAAGAATTATGGTTCTGATAGTGCCAGTACAGCTTGTATTGAACTAACCACCCCACAAATAACAGTAATATTTTATTACTCCCTTCCTTCTACTTACTTAGTGAATTATTTTCTACCCTTTACCTTCTGAAGCTGTAAACTGTAATTGTATGCATTTATTCATCTCTACTATATGAAATTTAGAGCTATAAATTCCTTTCTAAGACCTGCTTTTGCTGCATTTCCCAAATTTTGATATGTACTTCATTTTAAGACAGTTCAAAATATGGTTTTAATTTTCTTTGCGATTTCTTCTTCGACCCACATGTTACTCAGTGTTACTTAGAGTGTGGTATTTAGTTCTATATATTTGAGAGTTTTTCAGACATCTCTCTCTCTCTCTCTTTTAATTCAATCTCATCATGGTCATAGTGCATGTTCTGTAAGATTTTCATTTTGTAAATGCATTGAGACCTATTATAAGGCCCAATATACAGTCTACCTTGATGTATATTCCAAGCGAACTGGAAAAGAATGTTTTCTGCACATAGTGGGTATAGACTTTATAAATATCAATTAGGTTAACTTTGGCTGATGCTATTATGATTCAAATATTTTATATCCTGCTGTTATTTTGCAGAGTTGTTTTTCCTGCTGTTGAGAGATGGGTGTTAAAATATCCAGCTAAGATTTTGGGTTTTTCTATTTTTTTCTTTGGTTTTGTCAACTTTTGCTTCATACTTTAGGTGTTTTAGGTATACACACATTTAGGATTATTATGTCTTCCTGATTATCTGAATCTTTTTTCATTATGAAATTACCCTCTTTATCTCACATAGTGTTTTGTCTTGAAAACTGAGGAAAAAAGTCAATAGATTACAAAACAAATAATAGAGCAAATTAAGAAAGCCAAAAGTTAGTTCTTTTAAACGATTAATAATTTTGACAAACCCCAGCAAGACTGATCAAAAATGAAAAATATCATATGACCCAGTAATTCCATTCCTAGGATTTGAAAACAGGGACTCAAACAGAGACTTGTACATCAATTTCATTGCAGCACTATTCACAATCACCAGAAAGTGGAAACAACTAAATGCCATCAATAGATGGATGAATAAACAAAATGTGGTACATGCATACAATGAAATATTATTCAGTCAACAGAATAAATGGAGTCTTGATACATGCTACAATATGGATGGAGCTTGAAGAAATTACACTGAGTGAAAGAGGTCAGTCACAAAAAGACAAATATTGTATGACATCACTTATGTAAAAAGGCAAGAAAAGGCAAATGTATAGAACCAAATTTCATTAGTGGTTACCAGGGGTGGGAGGGAAGGGGAAAAGAGTGGGTTAGTGGTGATGGAAGAATTACACTGATTAAGGGTATGGTTTATACAACTGATTATTGTAATTACTGTCAATAAGAAGTCAATGGGGTAAGAACAACTCAGAAAAGGAGGGTGAAAATGGTTGCACAACTTGAAGAATATAATCAATGTCACTGAATTGTACATGTAGTAACTGTTGAATTGGTGTATGTTTTGTTGTGTACACTATCAACAATAGAAACAAAATAATATTTAAAAAAAAAAATAAAAGAGAAGACACAAGTCACCAATGTTGTTGTTGTTATGTGCCGTCGAGTTGGACCCGACTCATAGCAACCCCTCCTTGGGTTTCTGAGGCAGTATCACTACGGAAATAGATTGCCCCATCTTCCTATAGCAGCATGGAAAAGAGGCATCACTATAGATCCTACAAACTTTCAAAAAGATAATAAAGGGTTTTGAACAACTTTATGCCAATAAATTCTGTCACTTTGATGCAATGCACAAATTCCTTGCCCCCTGACCAAAGGAAAAATAGAAAACAAAATACATTTCCAAGCCCACGTGAATTCAATGGAGAATTATTTCAAACATGTATTTTTTAAAATACCAATTTTGCATAAACTCTTTCAAAAACTAGATGAAAAATATGAAACCACAATATAAAAGAAGAAAATAAAAGAGAAAATCTATATGACTTTCTCAACATATTTTTAAGAAATACTAAAAAGTAGCTTTCCAAATGATAAAAAACATGATATTAGAAAAAACTCCGATTTACATGAAGTAATGAGGATTACCAGAAATAGTAAATATGAGAGTAGATATCAAAAGACTGGTTTTGGTTTTGGTATCAAAAGATTGAGAAAAAGATTTGACAAAAATGGTTAAATAAACTGTGGTTTATTAATACAATATAAAACTATTAAGCAACAATTGGAATACACAACAACATAGGTGAATCTCATAGACATGTAGAGGAAAAAATTCAAACACAAAGAACACATGCTGTATGATTCCCTTATAAGATATTTAATAACAGACGAAAGTAATATGTGATAGAAATCAGTATGATGGTTCCCTGGGATGGGGCAAGGGCATGAGGGAAATTTCTGGGGAGATTATATATCTATACCTATATCTATCTATCTGTATCTCTATCTGTCTATCTATCTATCTATCCACACACACACACACACACACACACATGCACATATACCACTTAGGCTATGTTGTTGTTGTTGTTATGTGCCATTGAGTCAGACCTGACTCATAGCGACCCCTCCTTGGGTTTCCGAGGCAATATCACTACGGAAGTAGGATTGCCCAACCTTCCTTCTGAGGAGTGGCTAGTGGGTTTGAACCGCCAGCCGTCTGGTTAGTAGTCAAGTGCCTTAGCCACTATGCTACCAGAGCTCCCACTTAGGCTATATATTCCCCAAAATAGTCTATATATCCCCCAAAATAGTATAGCTTCTTTCAGGCATTACACAAGTCATTTGTCTAAATGCAGAGAAATATATCTTGAGATTTATATATTATTGACTAAATTAATGTATGTGTTTTTTTGTGTGTCTTGTCTTTTATCTAGGCTTTCCAAAGCATTCAACTTTGTTTTCTTAGCAGAGTGTTGACCATGTTCTTTTCTCATTCTTATTTCTTTGGTTTACATGATATTTAATTCAATTACATCAATAAACCATAGACTTTTGTGTTGGGGTATTGCTCTGATTCCTTGCAACTTCTCAGTTAAACCCAAACTAATGGCCTCTATCCAGATATTAAGTTGTAACAAAATCCCAGAAAGAATAGAGGAAGAGATTTTTGTTTTTAAATCTACAAATCTCTTAAAGAGTCCCTTATGTTCCTTGCCCTCATCAATGCTTTTACCGCAACAGTGCAATTGTAGCAATCTTCTTCATCCTTTCTGGCTATCTCTTTTCCTTTCCATGAGGTGGGAAGACAAATGTTGGTTTAAAGGTCTTTACAACCATTATTCCTAAGTGGCCAATAAACATGAAAAATAGTACCCAGTGTTTTGAATACTCAGGGGAATGTAGACTAACCTCATGACAAATATGAGCCAGGCATTCAGAAGCTAATAGGTGGTGAGCAATGGGATCTTTCACACAAATGTGAGTTGGTAAAAAAAAAAAAAAAACCTTTGGAAAACAGTATGGGATTACCTACTGAAACTGAAAATATACAAAAGCCAGCAATTCCATTCCTAAGTACCCTGGAGGTAGGTGTGCTTGCATGCACCAAGATAGAGGTACAAGAAATGCTCTGGGCAACAGGGTTTGTAATTGTCCCAAACTGAAAACAACCCAAGTAATTTTCAACCATAGAATGGATAAAAACCATTGCTGTCCAGTGGATTCTGACTCAGTGACTACATGTGAGCAAAGTAGAACTCCACTCCACAGGGTTTTCAAGGTCATGACCATTCAGAAGACGGTTGTTGTTGTTAGGTGCCATCGAATCGTTTCTGACTCACAGCGACCCCATGCACAGCAGAACGAAACACTGCCCAATCCCGCACCAGCTCCACAATCCCTGCTATACTTGAACCCATCATCGCAGCCACCGTGTCAATCCATCTCATTGAAGGCCTCCCGCTCTTTCGTCGGCCCCTCCGCCCTACCAAGCATGACATCCTTCTCCAAGGAATGGTCCCTTCTGACGACATGAGCAAAATAGGTGAGACGAAGTCTGGCTATTCTCGCTTCCAAGGAGCATTTCGGGTGCACTTCCTTCAGGACAGATCTGTTAGTTCTTTTAACAGTCCATGGTACTTTCAGCATTCTTCGCCAGCACCACAACTCAAAAGCATCAACTCTTTTTTGATCTTCCTTATTCATTGCCCAGCTCTCACATGTGAGAGAAGACGATTGCAAGGACTCTTTTTGGAGGTGCCTCTGAGTGAAACCAGCCTTTCAGTTATTAGTGGAGTGCTTAACCATTTACATCAACCCAGGTACTCCTGTAGAATGGAAAATACCTGTTCAGTAGAATATTATATAGCAATAATAATTACTATTATTAAAAAAAAAAAAAAAAAAAAAACACCACCTTCGAGTTGATTCTGACTTACAATGACCCTATAGGACAGAGTAGAACTGCCCTATTGGGTTTTCCAGGCTATAAATCTTTACGGAAGCAGACTGCCTCATCTTTCTCCCGCGGAGCCAGCTGGTGGGTTCAAATGACTGATCTTTTTGTTAGCAGCCAAATGTTTTAACCATTGCACCATCACAGCTTCCTATATAGTAATGAAACTGAATAGATTTATACACAACAACGTGGATAGAATCTACAAACATAATACTGAGTTAAAACAAATTCACAAAAGAATGCAAACAGGAGCATTCTTCAAAAAAATTCAAAACCAAACTATATTTTAAAGGATGCATAGTAGGTGGTGCAACAGAAATGCAAGCCAGGAAATTATTTCCAAAGTGGCCAGAGAGGAAGAGATGCCTGAGCTTGGGAGGGGATACATGAGATCTAGGGTGTCAGTGATATTCTATGCCTTGACCCAAGTGATGGTTGCACATGCCTGCTTCATGATTATGTCACCACTGTACATATACATTTTATATACATATCTCTGTGTTTTATTTTTAATAAAATATTTTAAAACATCATTCTGTATTTAAATAGTTCATTTAATTCCCCTGCCATCACCAACTTTCCTATCTGAAAGTCCATGTTTAGGGATCATGTCAAAATACATCATTAATCCTTGGAGGCATGAAGATTCTAGTCACTAATTTTCTTGGATGCTTTGGTTCATTACAAGAATGCAGTCAAAAGAGAAGACTAGGAAGAAGTGGGGTGGTAAAACTCACTAACAGCCATAGGGAAATAATAGGGAAGTGAACTAAATATCCATTAGTATAAATTTATCATAAGGGAAATATCTTTCCTTATTATAGTTTACTTTAGAGAAAATTCAGTCATCTGAATTATCTAATAATGAGGGGTGCCACTAGCTTAATTTTCACATTAAGCCCAATTATTTGAGTTATCTATAAGTGTGTTTTCATGCATTTGCCTCCTTACATCTATGAATTCTGTACAGTAATTCAACTTGTGCTTTGGAATTGAAGAAATACTTTAATAAAAGCTTTACTTAATTCAAATGATCAAAATATCCTTTTTTTAAAAAAACTTAAGCCAATAAGTGACTCAGATGTAAGCTGTTGCTTAAAAATACAATAGAATCATTTTCTATCAACAAAATCAAGCTTGTTGAGCTTTTTTTCCATTCATTTTGGCATTACTTATAAAAATCACCATAGTCAGTAACCACCACAGCCCATCAAGGCAGTATCTGTTTATAACAGTTTTTGTTTTTTAAAAAGACATTCTTTAGTCAGTGATTTTTCATTTTCCATTATGTTAACCACTAAAGAACTCCAAATAAGAAAGAAAAAGAGAAGACTGACTAAACCGCATTCAGTAAGCATCTCTTATGGTTGTACAGTGCATGTGCACACACACACACACACATACCACACACACACAGAGCCACATGAATGGAAGATTTCAGTCCTGGTCTAGCCATATATCCTCAGGTCAACTGACATTGTTGCCTTCTATCCCAAGATCTTCCAAGTGATGCCAAACTGTGGAAAATATACAAAACACACATGAATATTCCTTTCATCATGTGGAGAATAAAAGAGCTGAAACAAATCACGCCTAGTTTGCTTGGATGTTTCTCTTTTCCTGGGCTGCTATTTGTACATAATTTTACTAGTCAAGTAAAATTACCAAACAAGGGTTATTTCTTGGCGATGTCTTTTGCTTTCTGAAGTTTATTTCCTGGAGATAGCTGCTGTTTCAAGGACTGAGGAAGCATCCATAGCTATATTTATATCTTCTAAATATTTCAGGAAACTAGGGTTACTTTCAATAAACATAATGCCTCAAACAGGTAACAATGTCATCTCCATCTGTGCTGTTGTTGTTGTTGTTATGTGCCATCAAGTCTGCTCTGACTCACTGCAACCCCTCCTTGGGTTTCCAAGGCGGTATCACTACGTAAGTAGATTGCCCAACCTCCCTTCCGAGGAGTGGCTGGTGGGTTTGAACCGCCAGCCTTCTGGTTCGCAGTCAAGTGCCTTAGGCACTACGCTACCAGAGCTCAAGTAAATAAATTGTGATTCATTCATGTAATGAAGTGAACAGACTTGACCCTAACTGACTTTCCACTTCAACTATAGATTATCATATCATCAAATGAGTGCTTGTGTAACTAAAAGATTTTGATATCAGATTTATCAGTGTAATTAAAAATGAAGTGATACTGAAAGGACACCTACTGCTTTACAAAAACAGTGTAGTAGTCCTTTGATTCCTGTGATAATGACATGACAGGTATGCCACATAAATTCTCACAGTTGTTTCAGCACTGCATAGACAATTGTTCTGCTCAGAATTCCAATGATGTCAGATAGAAACTAGAAGACTGCAAGGTCCTCCTCCCAGAGCAGGAGAATAGAAGAGTGAGACTACTGAGTTCTCCCTCCTCTGTCACCTGCTCGGACATGACATTGTGTTAGCTCAGTTCACACAGAGCTAACCTACACCACCAAAGAGGGGTAGGCCACCTTGAGTGGAGGTTCAGCAGTTCTTGATATCCAGTCAATCAATTTAAACAAGGTATAAAACATTTTAAGTTTTATATTTTTAATATTTGAAACAATAAATTGTTATATATGTATAAGTTGTGAAGCATATTAATGATTAAAAATAAATAAGGGTGAGGCCACCCCTCAGTTTATGAAATGAAACTTTGATATTCCATTGAAATTATGGTCCTACAATCCCAGCCCACTGCCGGCCTTTCTATAGGGAACCGTTGCTGTTATTGGTCACTGCTGAGTCGATTCCAACTCATAATGACCCCATGTGACAGAGCAGAACTGCCCCATAGGGTTTTCTTGGCCGTAAGCTTTACAGAATCAGGTTGCCAGGCCTTTCCCCCATCGAGCCATTGAGTGGGTTTGAACCACCAAACTTCTGGTTAGCAGCTAAGTGCTTAAATGTTGTGTCACCAGAGCTCCTTCCTATTTATTGGTAACTGCCACTCAGGAATTTTGAAATCACTTCCTTTTTCGTTTCCCTTTATTTCTAAATACATTTGTGGCCTTAGATAATAGATCATTGTTTGTTTTTGAACTTCATCAAACGGTGTAAAACTTTGTGTATTCTTCTACGATTTGTTTTCTCATTCAACACTAGTCTGTTCATTCATATTACTCTGCTTCATCTAGTGAAATATCACGTTTTTGTCTGTTTTTATGAGCAATGCCGCTACGTACGTTCTCATTCATGTTTCCTGATTCACATGTGTAAGAATTTCTCTTAAATATACCTTAGTAAAGTGAAGTGCTGTATGTACATGTTTATATTAACTTTATAATAGGAGCTCTGGTGGTGCTGTGGTTAAAGCATTGGACTGCTAACCAAAAGGTTGGTGGTTCAAATCCACCAGTGGCTTAGAGGGAAAAAGATTAGGTAGTCTGGTTCCATAGAGATTTATGGCCATGGAAACCCTATGGGGCAGATCTACTTTGTCATAAAGGGTTGCTATGAGTCAGAATTGACTTGATGGCAGTGAGCTTTGGTTTATAAGATGATGCCAAACTCGTTCCAACTTTGATCAGCAGTGTTCTTATTGCACTATACCTCTGCCAAAACTTGGTAACAAGAGATTTATACTTTCTGCCAATCTATGAGAATGAATGTTGTGTTTTAAATTTTGCATTTATTTTTATATAGTGTTTAAGCATTTCTTATGTGGTTGTTGGCCATCCACGTTTCCTCTTTTATGTTCATGTCTTTTCTGTTGGATTTTCTTTGGAAGAGAGATTGTTGTTTAACTGATTCATCAAAAATCTTCATATATTCTGGATAGTTATTCTTTATTGACTATGTGTTACACATATTTTCTTCTAGGGTAACTTAACATTTTATTTTCTTTAAGTTGATTCTGAAGAAAAGAAGTTCTAATCAATCTTTGCCTTTATGTCTTATTTAATATTTTCCTACCCTGAGGTCATAATGATAGTATCCTGTTTTCTTCTGTGAATCTTAAGATTTTTTTTTTTCTTTTTATATTTGTTTTTAGCCCATCTGTAATTAATTTTTGTGCATGGGGAAATGTAGACATTCAAGTTCAATTTTGTTTTCTATAGGAATAACCAGTTTAACCAGATCCATTTTTCCTGTTTCCTACTAGGTAATCTGTGCTACCACCTCCGTAATACACTGTTTAGGTATGTTTTGAGGCTAGTTTTCTCTATTGGTTTATTAATCTATCCCTAGACGCTTACCTGGGAGCTCTGGTAGCATAGTGGCTAAGACACTTGCCTGCTAACCAGACAGCTGGCGGTTCAAACCCACCAGCCACTCCTCGGAAGGAAGGTTGGGCAATCCTACTTCCGTAGTGATACTGCCTCGGAAACCCA
>NW_006921937.1:179849-206911 GCF_000298275.1 Orycteropus afer afer
CAATCCTACTTCCGTAGTGATACTGCCTCGGAAACCCAAGGAGGGGTCGCTATGAGTCGGGGCCGACTCGATGGCACATAACAACAACAACAAACACTTACCATATTGTCTTAATTACTATGACTTATTAATGTAGGTTTATAATGTCTTGATATTTGGTAGGGCAAGTTTCATCACCTTATTGTTCTTTAAACATAATTTGACTGCTCTTGATCGTTTGTTCCTCTGTATAAATATATGAATAAGCTTGCTAAGTTTGACCAAAAAAAAAAACACCCCTATTAAGATTTTGTTTGGAATTGCCTCACATTAATAGATTAAGGGAGTATTATCATGTTAAGAACTGTGAAGAGTCTGAGATTTGACTCTTCTTGCAAGCTAACAATTTAGCCTGCCCGAGTTTCACAGATACTGGCAGAAGATAAAAGACTCCTGGGTCAGAGAAAAGGACTTTATTTGTCACAGCAGTGACAGTAGTTCTCACAGGCAACTTGAAGAGTGTAGGATGGCACCTATAAATACAATTAATTGTATTATAGGAAAGGGATCTTGAACTTAGGAAACCTGAATATTATATACTAGACAGTAAGCTAGTTTATCCTTTTCTTGGAAGGAGGCAGTATCATCTTCCAAGGCTATCTACCTTACAAACATCCTCGAAAAGATAATCTAGAACAAAGACATTAAGTGTCTCTGCTCAAACATAGAAAATAAAACGAGACTCATGGAGAATTGTTGCCCAAGATAGCATTTTTAGGATATTGAGTCTTCCCACCCATGAACATGCTAGCTCTATACATTTACTTCTTTAATGTCTTTCAGCATTCAAGAAAGTAGAGTTTAAAAAGTTTCCCGTAATAGTCATGTGATTTTTGTTTTCATTGCTTTTGTAAAGAATGTTTTTTTTTAAATCACATTTTTCTAACTCATAGTTTCTGTATAGAAATATAATCGATATTATATTGTGACATTATATCTAACTACCTTGCTAAACTTTCTAATTAATTTTGTGTTTTTTTTTTTTTGAGTGTTCTATGTAGTTATTTCTGTCAGCTGTATATATTCAGTTTGTTTCTTTCATTCTGGTTCTTACCTTTTTTGTTGTGGTGATTAAATAGAAGTGGTAATAATAAACATCCTTGTCTGGTGTCCTGAAAAATGCTTCTTAGGTTCCAAGGTAAAATGTTATTTTTTCCCCTCGTTTTTGGTAAGGATACTTGTATCATGGCAAGGATGTTCCTTTTTACATTAGTTTGCTAATCATTTGTATTATGAATGAATATTGAATTTTCTTGAATGCTTTTATTGTCTCTATGGAGAAAATCATACATATTTCTCTTTAATATGTTAATGTGTTAAAGCCAACCAGGCCATTTTGTTTGCTAATATTTTGTTTAAGATGTTTGCATTGTGTCCACGAGTGACATTGGCTTACAAATTTCATTTTCTCAAACTATTGTATGATTTTGACATTAGGTTATACTTGCTTCATAGTATTTGACCCTTTTCAATCAGGTTTTGCCCTCACAACTTGACTGCAAGATTGCTCTTATCCAAGATGATTTCCATGTTGCTAAGTCCAATAGCCAATTCTGACCCTCACATTACTCTGCTTACCAACAGTATATGACATGCTTGATCACTCTTTCCTCAAGAGACTTTCTTCACTTGATTCTAGGACAACAGACACTCTTAATTTTCCTCCTACCTCTTAGGTTATTCCCTTTTGATTTTCTTTGATAAGTTTTCTTTATTGCCCTGATTACCAAATGTCAGCGTGCCCAAAGGCACAGTCCTTGGATCCCTCTTCTCTTTCTATACAAACTAATTCTTTGATAATCTGATCCAGACTCATGGCTTTAAATGGCATCTATATGCCATGGATATACCTCTCTTCTGAACTTGTTATATCTAACACTGAACTCAACATACATACTTGGATGTTTAGTGGACATCTCAAAATTAACTCTTCCAATACTGAGTCTATTTTCCCCTAAAATCTCTTTTTGTATTCTTCTCCACCAACAAATAGAAATTCTATTCTCTTTTTAAATACAGCCTTTCCTCCATTCTATTTTTCTTTCTGTCAGACTAATCAGATATATGTTAGAAAGTCTTATATTATACCCCATGTGTCTTACTCTCTCTCTCTCTCTCCCATCTGGAAATTATCCACACATAAGAAAAATGTCTTTTTTTAAAAATATATTTTTTTTCACTTTATTTAGATACATCTTTCAGTTTATGGATTCTCCCTTTAGCTGCATTTCCTGTGTTATATAATCTCCTGTCCTATTATATTGATATAAAAATTTCCATAATTATATCTTTCTTTTCTAAGAATTCTACTTAGCATTTTTTACATTTTTAAATGTTTATTTTCAACACTTTCTTGTAATACACTGTAAACATTTTTATATCTGTAGATACGTAAAACAAATTTATTCTATATTATGTATCTAAAAATCTAATATTGAAACCTCTGAGAATGTGGGTCTATTATTTGTTATTTCTTCAGACTCACACTAATACTGACTTGTTTCCTTTTGTTCGCTCAAATTTTAGATTGTGAGTTTATATTTGCTGGGGTTCTCTCTGTGAAGTTTCTTTTGACATTTGGATTAAGGTTACTTTTCTCTAAGGATGATTTTTGTTTGCTTTTGTCAGCTATTGAACATTACTGACATGAATCCTTTCAAAAATAAAATTACCAGGAACACAACTATGCAAATAGTATAGATTGAGGTCCAAAGCCCATGTGAATGTTAGGTAGTAGCTATTATTTTCAGAGAAGGCTTAAAAGAAGAAACTCAGTGATAATCAAGGCTGTAAATTGCCTTCGCTGTCTGCCTTTTCAGCTTTTTCTTTTCTTTTTTAAGTTCACCCTTCATAAAAGTGTGCAGCCTTTCAGGAATTCCAGCTTTGAATGAGGCGTGGACTCTGATGCAACTCGCGGTTATTTATCAGCTTTAAGTGTTTTATACATTCTTCCTTTATTATGGAAATGCTAGGCAGTGCCAAGGCTTCTGTCTCCAGATAAAGGAGTTCAGCATGCACCTCACCTGAAAGATTTGGTAAAACACAGATTGCTGGGCTTTCACCTTGAGTTTCTGATTCAGTAGATCTGGGGTGGGGCCAAGAATTTGTATTTCTAACAAGCTCTGGTAGCGTAGTGCCTAAGAATTGACTGCTAACCAGAAGACTGGTGGTTCAAACCCACCAGCCACTCCTCGGAAGGAAGGTTGGGCAATCTACTTCTGTAGTGATACTGCCTTAGAAACCCAAGGAGGGGTCGTTATGAGTTGGTCCAACTTGATGGCACACAACAACAATAACAACAAGTTCCCAGGTGATGCTAACACTATGGGGTCTGAGGATCACTTTGGGAACCACTCTGCCAGATCAAAGGTTGGCAAACTTTTCCTGTAAAGGGCCAGAAAATAAATATTTTTGGCTTTGTTGACTATGTGGTCTTTATTTCAACTACTGAACTCTGGTATTGTAGCACAAAAGCAGCCATAGACAATACATAAAGAAATAGTTGTGTTCATATAAAACTTGATAAAACTATTCAGCTGGCCATGTTTCACCCAGGTGTCATATTTCCTACTTTGTTCCTGGTTGCAGCACATCTCCTTTCCTTGGCTTATTGCAAGCACATTATTTAAACTTAAAAAAAAAAAAAAAAGTTTTAATGAAGCTTTAGATGCCACATAGCACAAAATCTTTTAAGATCTCCATTCTACCATATGGCAAGAAGTGAAAGTCATGCATTTAAACTTTCCATTTGTACTTGCTGAAAGAATTCAGAGCAAAGCTTTTCTAGCAGATTTGATCTTTCCTACAAGTCCAAACTTTTTAGTAGGGCATGAGATGTTCTTTACGATTAGCCCATAGTTTTGTTTTACCTGGAACCTCCACCTCCCACCCCTATACAACATGTGGTTGTATGCCATTGAGTTGATTCAAACTCATAGTGACCCTATAGGACAGAGTAGAACTGCCCAACAGGGTTTGCAAGGCTGTAAGCTTTACAGTAACAGACTGCTGCATCTTTATCCTTTGGAGTGGCAGGTTGGTTGGAACCACTGACCTTTCTGTTAGCAGCCAAGTGCTTAACCCCTGCTCCACTAGGGCTACCCTCTTATTGTACTCAGTTATTTCACAGGCCCTATGTCATTCCCTCATGTCTCTCTCTCTCTATTCCTCCCCCCCATTCCAGGTTTTCCTCCCTTCCTCTCCCCATTAAATTTGGTAAATTACTTCTACTCCTTTAATCCCAGTTAAAAGCTCCTCTGTGAAGCTCTCCCTTCCCAAAGCTGCTTTTGTGTCCTATGTGTGTGCCATATAACTCTGCCTATTAATACACACACCACATTCCTCTGCCATTGCTAGTTTTCAAGGATGCCTACCTGCTAGCCTATGAGCAACTTGAGGGTGGGAATACATTTCATTTTTGTTTAAAACCCCAGTGCCTGTCATATAGTTGTTACTCAATAAGTGTTTTATTTATTTATTTTCGACTAATTCAAGGAAAGACTAAGTGACTGAGTGATTGTTTAGGGAGTAAGATTTTAAACAATGTATTTAAAAACCCACCACATACTTGCCACAAAAACCCTTCAGATTTTAAAGGTATCTGAATCATCACTAGCCAAATTAGAGCTTCCTGTACCCAGTCTTGTTTTCTATTTTGTGTTCCTTAAGCCTACATAAAGTCCCGTAGTGAAACACGCAAGGACTTGGACCACTTTGTCTCACTGCCCCCGCCATGCTCAGCCAGCATCAGGGAGGCCATTTATTGTTTTTAAAACAAAACAAAAGACACAGTGTTTTGTTTCTCTTTTATTGCAACCCATTGCAGGGTCAAAAGAGTCACGGAAATATAGAAACTACAAACTGGGTGAATTTTCTTTATCCACTCAAAAAGACATTAAAGACAAAGGACCAGAATTTTCCACTACAGCAATATATTTCATAGTCTTTATTCTGAAAATACCGTTGACATTTTGGAGAGGATGAAAAGCCCTGCATTAAATGTGTTCGCATGTATTTATGACATCCTAAGCAAAAAAAGAAACTCTATATTGCCCAGAAAATTATTTTAAGCCTTTTTTCAAAGTACCTAATGAGAACACATTCAACAACCATCACAGGATCACTCAAGGTGATGCTTTTTCGGGTTGTTTTTTGAAGTGAATTCGCTGAGACTGGATATTATATTTCTACAGATTTCTACAAATGAACCAAAGCAGTTTTCCAGGTTAGGTTGCATCAGGCTTTCTGGATTAGTCAACATTTTAAAGAATAAGTGCAAGTCCCCCCACCCCACCCCCCAAAGCTAAAGCATGTTATAGTGCTGTACTTTAGATTCAAACAATGCAACATTTATAAAAATCAATTATACACTTTCGAAACCATTTGACTACCAAACTGTAATGCTCCAGAGATTATTACAACTTTGAACTGAAATGGCACCATCTGTATTAGATGCTCTCTCTTCTTCTTCTTTTTTTTTTTTTTTAACTATTTAAAATATAGTGTGACATATATAAAAATTAAACTTTTGCTTATTCACTTAAGCTACTGTTACTATACATACTGTCTTATAAATTAGTTTTGGATTAAAAACCAGTTAAAATATTGTGAAATTAAGTTATTTTTCAGTGGTGGGGAGGTGAATATGAAAATGATACAGTTCAGTGTCTAAGAAGAAATACAGTTTATTAACGGTAAATAGCTTTTTTCCTGCAAAAATTTTATTCCTTTAAAATTAAATTAATAACACATTTAGTTATGGGAAAAATACCTTGGTATTTATTGACTAACTGATTTGAATTTAAAACAAAAAATGCCACATCAGAAACATGTTGACATAATCAAAGGAAACATTTGTTTACAAAAAAGGAGTCATTATAAATACATGAATGGCATTTAAAAGTAAATCTATCTTTTGTTTCTTATAGCTAGTATCATTTTAGCAACATTGAGACTTATAGAAAATGGAACTCAAACCTCAGTCTATCTGTTAAAAGACCAAATAAAAGTCATGTCCACATCAGGGACGAATAAATAGCAAATTCACAAGTTGGGGTTTTGTATCTAGCTCTACGATGAAAGATAATCACTCTTTAGCTTAAAAAGGCCCCCTGCTGTCTTATTATAAATGTAGACACAGGAAAAGTTATTTGAGCCTGAGTCCCTACTATGAATTAATTGTAAAGATGTATGAAATCAAAACATATATTCATTTACTGATAGGTCTCAACCAAAAGCTGGCAATCCTTAATTAAAAAAAGAAATGCTTATTTCTGACAAGTGTAAACAGAATTTTAATGAACAAATCTTCTATTTTTTTCTTGTTAACTCATACATTAGCCAGCAATAGATCTTTGCAGTAGCATAAAACCTACTGAAAAAATGGTAACACGCAGATATCCAAACAACCTGTTCTAAAATCCAAAGCAAAGCGAAACAAAGTCAATAGAAAGATTGTCTACTTATATTTCACTCATCAATCTTCTATTTATGTGACTACCTCCAAATCTCAAAAATATATTTTCATAATTACCAAAATTAACAAAATAATTAAATGATCTGCAGGGTTGTTTTTTTTTTTGAACTAACTGCACACCATTAATTACATTGGTGGCTTTAACATGGATAATGCTAAGATTAACTCCAAATATCATTAAAATATATCCTGACCAGTTTTTTCCATGACATAGAAGCTCACACAATGTAAAACCAACTAAAATATTTATTACTCAACAGAATGCGTTTGTGGAATAATGAATAATTAACTTTTGTGAGCTGGCTACGGGAGTTTATTAAAAAAAAAAAAAATAAAAATAACCACATACACACACAAAAAAAACCCTTACAAAAGGCTTAATTCTTTCTAGTTGCTAAGTCAGCCACCAGATAACAGGTTGGCACCTGTGGATACAATGAGTTAGCCACAGCCACAATAGATAAAATGCTCCCTTGTTGTCCTGAAGGAGGGGTCACATGTCAATAAATGATCTAGAAAGAAACCAAGCTGCTACGTGTGTGTGTGCGCGCGCGCACATGCACACATGCACGTATGGGAGAGAGTACGAGTGCCTGCATTGTTTGTGTGTGTGTTTATAACTTCTAAAAAGTACTGGTTTCCAGGCTTCTAATTAGTGCAACATCAGTGCCTGGTCATAATCGGTAGAGGTCCACACACAATTCTATCACCTCAAAATAGGTATCTCTATGTGGCAATAATTAGAAGACTCATAAGCCTTCAAACTTAAGTAAAAGGCTTGTGGCTTTCAAACTCTTTAATTTTGGGAAAGAAAAATCACACCAGCTCACCTGGGAACAAGTAACAATTGCGCTTATGCTATGCAGTATGCAAAGGAGACAAATATACACACTCAAGTACACACACAGACGAGTGACAGTTAAAACCTTTCCAAGAGATCACCCACCCCTAAGCTACAATTTCTCTCTGCCCTGCTGAATGATCAGAGTTGACCCACGTGTGGGCAGGAGTGTTAGGAGGAGGCAGCAGACATGTTGGGGGTCCAGCCCATCTGGTAGGCCCTCTCCAAGGTCCTCTTGCAGTCCTGCAGGACGGTGCTGAAGGTGATGTGGGGGTACTGCTGCACTAGCTGTTCCACCGTCACTTCATTGACCTGCAACCAAAGAAGAGCCTCAGTCATGCACAGGGACCACTGGCACCACTCAACTGCGCTTATGCTCACTGGCATGCTATAGATCGCTTACAATGATACCTTCTTGGTATTATGAGGAAGTCTTTTGTGAGAAGTGTCCCCTTTTGTCTTACCTCTTTGATTTCTTACTACTATATTCACCCTCCTGGATTTCTTTTAAAAATATATAATATGAAGAAATCAAATGTGTTTTCTTTAACTAAATAATCATGACTTGTCAAGATCTTAACAATGTCCATTGAAAAATCTCGTGTGTGAGAGGTATGGAAGCAATAAGACAGCATTCTAATGCACATTTGCCTCTGTCATTAATTGACAGCATTTTTAGGACAAAAATTGTAGAATGGTATCTATCAGAATTCTAGATAGAAGTGTGGAAGAAAATATTTATTTTTCTTCCCTTTAAATGTTAAGATATTGCAAACTTCAAGTCCCTTTGTGAAAAGGGCTGAAATGTGAGGAATCAATAATTAAAACATACATGGCTGGCAGGTCAGGGATGGCCCCAGTAGACCTTAACCATCAAAGATACCACCTTGATTCTTGATTAGACAAGGCAATCAGACAGCCCTAATTAAAACTAACACCTTTACAATTGCTGTGCTGTGAAGGGATTAATTTGTCAATTATTTTTAAGCTGATTGCAGTTCATATCACAGAAGTAGACAGCTTTCTTCATCCTTTAGATAAATAAATGATTAACCTAAGAACCACAACTTTTAGGTAGCTTTATTTAAAATCTTTATTGAACACTTGGGCATTTTCAAATACATCAATATTTCATTTATACCTCGGAAAAAGAAGGTACTTGTGATACACATTTTTGTGCTCCTTCTCAGTACTTATTATTGAAAAAGATCAGGACCATCAGGAAAAACCTAAAACAACATCAAACCCTTGATATTTTCTTTTAAAGCTTGCTTAGAGGTATGATGACCACAATGTTCAGCTGTCTGCACTTTTCTGAATAACATGGTGTCTTCTAGGTGATCTGGAAAACTGAGCCATATATTAATCTTTCATTTTCCTTGAGAGTTGATATTTCAACATTGTGCTGATGATACTTAACTTTTGTCAAAACATTTCTCTATTCAAGACTGCCTTGTGGCTAAATAAACTTACTCCAAATTCAACCAGACCATGAAGTTGATTCTTTTTCTGATCTATACATGCATGATGTATAAAATTTTGTTTTCAAAGGCAAGTAGAAAATAATTTAGAATTAAAAAGAAACACTGTGTGGTAGTTATGTTTGTGTGTCAATTTGACTGGGCCTGGTTGAGTGGCTGGGCAGCTGGTGGTAGTTATTCCCCATGATGAGACTGGCAATCAGCTCCATGGTGGGATCTACCACAAGTGGCTGAGTAGCTGCCTTTGGGATGTGGTCTGCTTCCTGCATATAAGGAGAAGCCTTGGGAATGGTCTCTAGCCTATGGCATGCCTGGACCCTGCATGTAGCTGTGTCGTTGTTCAGCAGCCTGCCACGCTCTGCCAACTTTGAGACTAACAGTGAACTTTAATTAATGGCCTGCCATGTGATTTGGTAACATCAGGACTGTGCCTTTTTACTTGCCAGCCTTGGTCTTCTCAGCCTTAGCAGTCAGCAGCTGTCTGAGTGAAGAAAGGCCTCTAGCTCCAGTAGGCCAGAAGCAGGAGGCAGAGCTGGACCCTAAGGTTGAGGGGCTTTCACCCAGCCCCTAGAGCCTGGCACTTTGAACTCGGACTTAAAGCCTCCAAACTGTAAGAGAATAAACTCCTGTTTGTTAAGGCCATCCCATTTGTGGTATATTCTTGTCAGAGCGGCACTAGGTAACCAGAACACACTGTTACACAAATTAGAGTTGAGAATATGAATTAATGGTCTTAAAATGATTTTAAACTATACAATTTTTAATTTTTTCAAATTTAAAGTTGTGTTCTAAGTCTTGTTTGAGTTGAGGCAGCTTATAACAATATACTTAGAAGATCATGTGTGATCTAGCCCTGCCTATCTCTCTTGCATATTTTTTGGTACTATCTAGTCACCTGGCCTAATTTCAGTTTATCAGGATGCCCAAGTTCCTTCTAACTTCAAGGTCTTTGCACATGCTGGGTTTTTTTTTTTCCCCCTGTCTGGAATACTTTTTAATTCACTTTCCCATAATGACCTGCATTTCTTAGCTTTTAATGGTTATTTCCTTAGGGAACTTTGATCACTTCCCCATCTCTGTCCCCCTCCCCAAATTAGGTAAGGTTTGCAGGTCATTCAGTCTCCCAACACTGCCTACTTTTCACTCATTATATATTTTTAAAGTTAGATTATAAAGCTTTGTTTGAAGGCTGTTTCTCCTGCTCCAATTTAAGATGCATAAAAGCTATAATCATTTTTGTATCCATGAAGCAGGCATAGATTTTAGTGAATGAATGATGAGACAATAACTACAAATAAAAACAGAAACCCAGGGGCAAGCCAAAGTCAGGAACTAACATACTAATCACAAAGACCAATGATTTCCTGAGGAACTCATATCTGAAATTATATTCAGCTTAAGAATCTCTTCCTTCAGAGAAGCCTTCCCTAAGGAATCCACAAGGCCGTCTTAGGCACCTCATTCTCTGTGCACCCATGGCAAGTACCCTGCAAAGCCAGGGCTTCAAACTGGTTTGAACTGGTTCATTATGACTGATATAGCAAAATCAGAAGAGATCTAGAATTGTAAAATGTGGGTATACTGGAACGATAACTAGAATGGGAACAATTACTAGTGGAAGCCCTGGAATGGGAGATGGGAAGAGGTGTAGTGAGACTCTTCAGGAGTATGATGCAGGAGATGAGATTATTGCCAGGACCGTGGAGAGTAACACACTGTGGTAGTTTAGGTGTGTGTCAACTTGGCTGGGCCTGGTTTTGAGTGGCTGTGCAGCTGGATGTAGTTATTCCCCACGACAAGACTGGTAATTAACTCCATGGTAGAATCTGTAGGAGCAGCTGAGTAACTGCCTTAGGGATGTGGTCTGCTTCCAGTATATAAGAAGCATTGAGAAAGGTCTCAAGCTTTTTGGTATGCTTAGATCCTGCATTTAGCCAAGTCTTCATTCAGCAGCCTGCCATGTTGCCTGCTGATCTTGGGACTGTTTCTGGACTTGAACTAGTGGCCTGCCATGTTGCTTGATAACCTTGGGATTGTGCCATTTTCCTTTTCAACCCTGGGTTTGTCAGCTTCAGCAGCCAGCAGCTGCCTGAGTTAAGAGATGCCTCCAGCTCCAGTGGGCCGGAAGCAAGAGGCAGAGCTGAAGCCCAAGGTCGAGGGACTTCTACCCAGCCCCTAGAGCCTGGCACTTTGATCTCGGACTTCTAGTCTCCTAAACTGTAAGAGAATAAACCCCTGTTTGTTAAAGCCAGCCATTTGTGGTATCTTCTGTTAGAGCAGCCCTAGAGAACCAAAAACACACACATTCAAAGTGATATGGTCAGCTACTATCTTTGAGCTGGGCTTTGTTGTTTCTGATTTATCTGCATAGAGATTTGGTTGCTATGCAATGCAATGCTGTCCTTGTTTTCTAAGGAAGAGAATGTTTCTAGCTGGGTGTTCCTCATAATTTTTTCCACTCTGGTTACTGTTCCAGCATACCATATTTTATAAATTTGGGTTCTTTCTAATGTTGCTCTCATTGGCCATGATTGAACTGGGAAGAACTAGTTGGAAGCCCTGATTTAAGCCCTCTCACCCTACACTGCAATCATCTCTTCAGTTGCCTATCTTTCTCACCTGAATAAAAGCCTTGGGAAATCAGAAACTATCTTTTAACTTTAAGGCTATTGAGCTGTTCAAAAATTAAAGAAGCAGTGTGATATCTGTGGTCAATATCATGGACTTTTGAGTCAACCAGAAACAGGTTTAAATCCTGGTTTTACTTTACTTCTTTAAGATTTAGGTTCTTCAACTGTAAAAACAAGATCAAAGTGCTTATGCCATAGAATTGTTATAAGTATTAAATGTAATAATATGCCTCACATGGTGACTGACATAAAACAAAAAGTTTCCCAGATGGTAGTTCTTATTATTCTAGCAGGTATTCAATAAACGGTTATTGAATGCACGAGTTAATTAATGATATGTTCCTAGAGACCAATTCTCTATAGTATGACCCAATATTGCTCCACTTCTGAGAATTTCAGAAATAAACTTTAGTAACATTAGTTGCAATGTTCAAAATAAAATGATCATACATCTAGTAGTATAACCTTAAATAATGCTTCATGCACAAGAAGAAATCTACTCTGTCTTAAAGCTCTCCGGAGAAGGAGATTCCAGAATTTCCCTTACTAGCACAGTCCAGGTTTTAAATATCCATTGTCAGGAAATTCTCCCTTTTCTTTGCCTGATGTTACCCAGGCTGCTGTTAGGTTTTCTCCCTCCCATCTGCCATACAAAAAAAAAAAAAACTGTAAACATGCAAGGCTTGCTAAGGGGGACCTGAAATAATTTGTCTAAAGAAAAGCCTTAGAAAATCTGTATTGCATTGCAAAGAAAGCAAACACAGTCCGAGACACTTAATATTCAAGGAGCAACTAACTGAAAATATATGAGGAAAGAATGGATGAGAGAAAATATTTAAACCCACCATGAGTACAGGGACTGTCTCCTATGGTACATCTTTTCCAATCTACATATGGGCCAACACAAAGTACTGCACCTAGTGTTGACAGGCAATTTATTTTGGAGGACCAGTTTTTAAAAAGAGAAAATGTCTCTATGTGATAACTGTTTTCCAGGAAGAGATACACAATTTACCTTAAGCAAACTTGATATATGAAGATACGGACTTATAAAGTATATAAATTAGAGGGTAATTGTTCACGTTAGCAAAGACTTTCATGGTAGGGCTAATTTATTTTGCCAGCTCCCCTAATCTATTTTATATATCCTGTTGATTCACCAAAATTCAATTCAGCTATATCTATTATATAAAGTGAGGTGCACCTGTAGTTGAGAATATAAATGATGGTGTGTTATTTCTCTGGCTTTCACAGGTTATAGTCAAGGATAGACAATAATTTGGCTTTGTGTAGCTGTATGAAAAATGGCACCAGTAATTCTCTATGGATATGATGTGTCTTCTAAGCAATCCTTTTGCTAACTGTATTTTGCAAATTCTAGAAACAAAGCAGGGGGGAAAATGCAAATATTCTACTTTAGAGCTTTGTTGGGTAGAAGTTATTCAGGGGAAATACCTTCCCACTAGGGAAGGTTCTATCTTTTACTTCTAGGGTCTCTTAGTGATATACTCTGACAAATTTTATACAAAAGTCATGTTCATTTATCCCTCAGAAGTACAAATCATGCTCACCTTTTTGTATAGATTCCATAAGTATTTTGGTGCCTTAGAGAAGGAGTTCAGTGCAAGATACCAGGAAAGTCCAAATCATTTTAAATTGTTATGCCTACATAGACATTTCTGCAGACATTTTGTCATGCTCAACTCCACTCACTAGAATGAAAAGAACCATTCTCTGTTCCAACTCATAAAATGTATGTAACATAAAATTGAATATAAAAATGAAGGTTTTCTTTTTTTTAATTTCCCCATGATTCCTGATTTCTGCATTCAATTTCATTTTCTCTCATTGAAAACTATCAATGGCAACCCCTATATTACACATGAGATTTAAAAAATGCAGTGTATCGTCCTAAAGAAATATGCAATAGTGTCATTTGAAGAAATTATTGTGATTAAAAGGAAAAAAGCATGCATTGCAGGTTATATATATATATATATTATATATATATGAAAGGTTGGATTTTATAGTTCTCTCCAAAGACTGCATAACCATAATTTACATTTTCAAAATTATTATAGCTCTTTAAGGTAGTAGCAATTTGTCTGGCATTTTAATCTATTTTGAGTTAACATCTATTAGCACTTTTTGAAAATGTAAGGCAAATTGGTATGCTAATTAAGGTAAATCACACCATAGTTTCACTATATTGGTGCTGCTGCTACTACTATGGAGGGGTGAAGTGAGTGTGTTCAGAGTTTGAGAGACTGGGTTAACCAATTTATCTGGACTATCACATTGTTTCATCAACTCCTCATAAACATTTTTCTCAGAAAGTTCCAGAATTCAGTACAAGCCTAGGCCTGAACTATCTTCTCAATGATACCTACTGTTCAGAAAATATGATTTCTGATAAAATTTGCTGAAGAATCCATTTACATGAGGTGATTCTTATGTCTTCTTTGACTCATAAAATAGGACAAGTTTCTTTTTGAGGGGGTAGATATTTGATACCTGAGTATATTAAAACCACAGTTAAGAATATAATAAATCACTTGTTGTTGTTGTTGTTGTGTGCCGTCGAGTCAAACCTGACTCATAGCGACCCCTCCTTGGGTTTCCGAGGCAGTATCACTACGGAAGTAGGATTGCCCAACCTTCCTTCCGAGGAGTGGCTGGTGGGTTTGAACCGCCAGCCGTCTGGTTAGCAGGCAAGTGTCTTAGCCACTATGCTACCAGAGCTCCCAATAAATCACTTAAAATCCATTTATTTTTAAAGGGAGGATGTTCTACAAAACACCAAAAACATCAACAATAACAACAACAACAAAACCCACCATTTAAAATACCAACAACAATGAAAGATTGTAAGTTCTTTGATAGCAAGTAATATTCTAGTCATCTCTTTGCTGATCCCTGGCATGTTCTATGTCACTCCATGACACAGAGTTTTTGTTCACTTAGCACCTGGGATATGTCTAGTACATAGTAAGCACTCAACAAATACTTGTTGAATGGCTTAATATAGTAATTGTTCAATGAAAATATACCAAATAAGTGAAAAAAATACCCAAATTCTCCTGCATCAAATATTGTGGCTATGAGTTCACCTATTTTCAGACCATTCCAGCTACAGTAGTTGCAGTCTCTAAATTTGTGGCATTTATAGCAGCCCCAAACTCCCTTAACCCTTTGAATTCCTATCACAGTGATTCTTTGTGTTATTATCTTTTCCATTTGACATCACCCAGTGACTCTTTTCAGATACACTGTCCCTGTTATTTACAACAATTTTACACAGAGGTTTTGGTCCTCTTGTACAGCTCTAACAGAAAATACCACAAATGGGTGGTTTTAAACAAACAAGGATTTGTTCTCTTACAGTTTAGGAGGCTAGGAGTCTGAGTCCAAGTACCAGGTCTAGGGGTTAGGTGAAGGCCCCTCAACCTCTGGCTTCAGCTCTGCCTCCTGCTCCCAGCCCACTGAAGCTGGAGGCTTCTCTTAACTCAGACAGCAGCTAGCTGCTGAGGCTGACAAACCCAAGGTTGACAAATAAAATGGCACAGTCCCAAAATGATTAAGCAACATGGCAGACCACTAACACAAGTCCATTAATAGTCCCAAGATCGACATTAATAGTCCATTAATAGTCCCAAGACAACGTGGCGGGCCAGTGAGATGAAGACTCAGCCAAATGCAGGATCCAGGTGTGCCAAAAGTTCTAGAGTTTCCTCAAAGCTGTCTTCTTATATAGTGGACCATATCCCTAAGGCAGCTACTCAGCTGCTCCAGTAGATTCCACCACGGTTGATTACCAGTCTCATCATGGGGGAATAACTACATCTAGCTACCCAGCCATTCAGAACCAGGCTCAGCCAAGTTGACTTAAAACTTAACTATAACATCTGAAGAATGAGAATGATGTGGCACTTCTTCTGGGAATGTGGCTGTCAGGCAGTACTCATGAAATGAGGAGGCTATATTTGAGATTAATTGATGGTAGCCCTCTTTATTGGAGATCAGTGACAAACTACAGCCAGATAAATAAAACAAAACCACCTTTTGTTTTTCAACTATGCACCTACACTGAGAGACAGGCTAATGGTCACTGAATGTGAGTTGGTTTCTAAAGCTTTCCACAAAGTTCAGAGGATTTGATACATGAGCCTGTAGCATCAGCAACCTACGTGGGGTAGCAGGTCCAGCTATGTCCCACAGAAGGCTCGGAAAGGCTGTGACATCTGTTCAAAGTCAGGTATCTGACGGCAGAGAGAACTATGGACAAGTGTCTTGACTTAAAGCTATTTTCTCCCTCTGATTTCTTGGGGTTCAGGACTCAATATGCCTTCATCTTTACCTTGGGGCAAATGGAAATCTGGGGAGCTTTATTTTTCTAGTCATTTTTTTTGTGACAGTGGCATTTTGGATTTCTTTGCCCAGAAAGCACATAGACAATACTGCAACAAGGAACACTTCTCCAACCAAAATTGACCATACCCCTCACTAAGAACATGGTAATTATAAATAAATATTGGGCTCTCACATGATAAAAGAAAATCATACCCTTTCCTGCTCTTTCACATGTGCTACTTTGATATAAGACTTAAAATTAATTTGTTAATTTGTCATCCTATTGATTAGTAAGACAAAAAGTAAGTCCCTATTCCAGTAAGGATGAGGAAGGACAGTGAGCATCTTCTATTTTCCAGGCATCTCAACATTAATATCCTCATATTTTGATGAACCGCAGCTCAGACAGGATTAGTATGTTACACAGCTAGTAAATGGCAGCCAGGATTTGAATCTAGGACCCCAACACTAGCATTCTTTGCACTGCATCATGCTGTCCTGGCCGAGAGGGAACGTGGTGTTGTGAAGAAAGTGCTAGACTAGGGTTTAGCTAATCATCTGTCCAATAAAATACTTATTGCCAATCATTTTCTTTCCAACATGAAAAAAAGTCTTGCAGTTTGTAAATAAATATACTTTAAATTCCTTTGTTGTTGTTGCAACAACAACAAAGGAATTTAAAGTATATTTATTTACAAACTGCAAGACTTTTTTTTAGGATCTCTTAAAAATGGCTGTTTTGGGGGAATGTAAACTGTAACAGATCTGACTTGGCCTGCAGATGATTCTCTCGTGGAGCTGTGGTCGCATGAGACTGCAGGAGCATGATGAAAACATGATGAAACTGCAGGAGTAACAAGGGGCCCTTTGGCAGGGCCAACTGCTGCCATGGCAGAAACAGGCATTGCTTTTTCTTCTCTTTCCCTCCCACCAAAATGTTTCTCTGTGACCTGGAGGTAGGATGGCGAGCGAGACAGATAGGCTTATCTACTCTCTTGGAGTTTATAACCCGATGGGGAAGACGGACAATTTTACCAGCAACGCTAAAGTCTGGTAAGCGCTTTCTAGGGGATGAGCAGGCTGCTGTGGAAGGAAACATGCAGAAGGCACCTGACCTTCTTCAGGAGGGCTGGAAAGGGCTTTCCAAAATAAGTGATATTTCAATGGACTTCTGAAGCCTACCTGGGAGGTGTCAGCCTGTGTACCACAAACATGTGATATGCACATATTATTCAGACAACAAAGCAGTTCATGAGCCAGATAAATAAAACAAAACCACCTTTTATTTTTCAACTATGCAATGTTTTTACTGCCCTATTCAACAATGTCAATGGTATAACTGAAATAAGTTCATGTTTTCAAATAGCATTGCTCTAAGGAAGGGGGTGCAGAGAGTGGATCTCTGCATCTGCCAGCGGGGAAAGTAAGGTGCCCACAGTCTGTCTGTGATGGCATTGCAAACAGCACACTCAGCTCCTGCCTCCTAATTCCAGGCTCTTGCCCTCACACTAGTCTGTCATTCTTCACAGACTCCCTGGGCAATGTCACTCACTGCTAACAGCCCCAGAGGCTGACTCCTGGCGGCCTAGAAGCAGAGTGTTGTCTCTCGGGCGATACGCATCTGCAGTCTGCTTCTCTTTGAGTTTTCTTGGCAATCTGGGAAACTGTCCTGGATAGCCATGGAACCTGGCATTCACCAGGTGTGGGCAAAAGTCATCCTGGACAATGCATATTCAAATGAGACCCAGTTGCTCTTTCAGCAAATGCCCACAGGCTCCAAGATGGGCACATATTAAAAAGGATAAAATAAGGGTAATGTGAATTTTAGTAACACCCTGCATTTGCATGTAAATGAGATGAGTCATCTAAGTACAGTTTTAAATATTTTAAATAGGACACTAAGAATAAAAGTAAAAGAGCAGACTATACATTGATTTTCTAGGACCCTGCACAGCCAGCAACATGCAGCAGCAACTCTCTGCAGACCTGTATAAGTTTATGATTCAATTTTCATCCCTTTGCAGTGAGATGTCTTCCTGGCCCTGTTTGGGTGACGGGCCACATTCTGCTCACATTTTCCTATGGTTAGAGCAGGAAGGTCTAGGACATCAGAAATGTGCTGTCATTTCTATGATGTCTCCCATCTTTCTCTTTGGAGGCCATGCTAAGCTTCCCAGCAGCCTCTTGGGAGACTAAGGAGATAGCAGGTGCTCAATAGGCATGAACAGGTTGCAGGGAGACCCCAAATGAAAAGAAGAGCTCTTTCCCAACTTAATGAGTACGATGAAAATAACTCTAGGTGTGAGTTAGAGCATGCTGTTCCTTTTCTCTTCTCTGCAAACAACTTCACATTCCCTTCCTTATCTCCTCCCTTCTCACTCAAATCAAGTTGTCCATATCCACCACTGTGAATCACATATAACAAATGCTTGATACATATTGATTGACATGGGATAAATATCAACTGTTTCTGTAACCAAGAATATATCTGTAAGAGTCTAGAAAAGTATTTTCTCAACCCAACCACTCGTTAGAAGCACTTGAAGCGCAGGTCATATCACAGACCACTGAAATCAGAAATTTGGTGGGATGGGCCCCAGGCAATAATATTTTTCAAAGTTCCCTAGGAGATTCAAAAATGCAGCTGAGTTTGAGACCTACTGATTTAAGCCTCCTACTGAGGAGCTCCTAGAGGATAAAGGTGATTTCTGCACTGGGAAATCGGAAGGCAAGAATTGGTAACTTAAAAAAAAAAAAGGGACCAGGTTTGCTGGTCTGATAGAGCCTGATTGAACCACTGAGATTATGGCCCCTAGCTACCCTTCAGGTCTGGAATTGAACCTACACCTGTAAACAAAAGACAGGCATATGAGGTGAACATTTAAACTGGGTAGATACACTCCCTAGAGAGAACCATCATGGGAGAATAGAAGGGCTGTGTATGCACAGGAAGACAGCTCGGGGGGCAAGAGTGCATAGGAGGGAAGGACACAGGGAAGAGGTAATTTTGGGGAGGAAGTGGGAGGCAAGCTGTTCCATTGTGGGGAATTGTAGTCAATGTCATGAGACTTTGGGGTCTGTGAACTGCTGCATGGAAAGTGAATTTACTCTGTAAACTTTCACCCAAATCACAATAAAATAATCGGTAACTAAGATTATTTAAAGGTGAACGAGCACCACCCACTCCCCACACTGCCCTCCACATCAATCTCTGAGTCAGGAGTCCTGGAGAAAAGAAACTGATGTTCCCATAGTTTATGACCCATCTTTTTTTCAAATACAGGCATACCATGGGAAAGTCAACTGCGAAGGAACTGTTTCAAGTGCTGAGGAGCAAGGATATCTCCTTGAGGACTAAGGTGCTCCTGACACAAGCCATGATATTTCCAATCACCTTGTATGCATGTGAGAGCTAGACAATGAATAGGGAAGACCGAAGAAGAGTTGATGCTTTTGAGTTGTGGTGCTGGCGGAGAATGCTGAAAGTACCATGGACTGCTAAAAGAACTAACAGATCTGTCCTGGAGGAAGTGCAGCCAGAATGCTCCTTGGAAGCAAGAATGGCCAGACTTCGTCTCACCTATTTTGGTCATGTTGTAAGAAGGGACCATTCCCTGGAGAAGGATGTCATGCTTGGTAGGGTGGAGGGTCGACGAAAGAGGGGGAGACCTTCAACGAGATGGATTGATACAGTGGCTGCGATGATGGGCTCGAGTATAGCAGGGATTGTGGGGCTGGTGCGGGATCGGGCAGTGTTTCGTTCTGCTGTGCATGGGGTCGCTATGAGTCGGAAACGACTCGACGGCACTTAACAACAACAACAACATGGAGATATTGTGGGTTGGGTTCCAGACCACCACAATAAAGCAAATATCGCAATATAATGAGTCACATGACTTTTTTGGTTTCCCAGTGCACATAAAAGTTACGTTTACACTATACTAGTTATTAAGTGTGCAACAGCATTATGAGGAAGTTTGAAATATTGTGAGAATTACCAAAACGTAACAGAGACATGAAGTGAGCTATTGGAAAAATGGCAGTGATAGACTTCCTGGATGCACTGTCGCCACAATCTTTCAATTTGTGAAAAACTTAGTATCTGAGGAGTTCAAGGAAGCGAAGTACAATAAAATGAGGTATGCCTGTATTAACCATTGCCTTAAACTAAAGACATGTTCTTGGAATGTGGTAGAAAATAGACTGGTTTCCTTTACTTCAGCATCCAGCCTCAGTTCTCCAGTTCTCATACAGAAATCAGGCCACCACCTGACCGTTCCAACAGCTAATCATAGGAAGGAAACAGTGCTCTAAATCCAGTTCTTACATGGATCTATGGCTTCCTCAAGGGACTAACTGTGACATGGGAGGAGAGGGCACACATAGCTAGGTATTTCATATAATTTTTTTTTTTATTAATTTTTATCTCATTGAAGACTAAATGCCACTTGCTAAATAAGGGAGTCAGCTGATTACAGAAAACTCACAAGGCACAATACACCCGAACATACCAATAGCCTGAGTGTTTAAGGATGTATTTTTTTACAGAGAGGTAAGAAATATTACTCTTGGGTGGCAAAAAAAAAAAAAAAAAAAAAACAGCCTCATCTAAAAATCCCAAAGCATAGAAAGAGACAGACACTGAGCATGCAATGAATCTGACAGAGGGAAGCTCATAAATTCAGTCAACTTTGTCAAATGCAGTCATTCCATTGCAGAATCTGCAATGATTGGAAGTGCTATGCTCTGTCAATATCACAACAGGCCTGGCTTCATGCTGTCTCTTTTTCATGAAATGTGGGTTGCCTGTTAACACTAGCATTGCTTCTGTTCACTTGAATTAGCACAGTGCAAAAGCAGCAAAGAACCTGGGAAGATGAGGATCACAGAAATGCCTGCAGTGTTAAGTAAGAAGCGGGGATCACCAACCTGAAGCGTCTAATTAGAGATTAGTGTGACAGACTGTCCAAAACCAGACTGTCAGAGAGAAAAATTAGTGACATTTTCATTCCCTGTTTCACCAAGTGATCCTCCACTGATAAGGATGTTGCAAGTCAGGTGTAAGATATAGGCACACAGCCTCACATAAGCCCACAAATTGCTGGTCATGAAACTGACCCATTGCTCAAATCCATACATGTGTACATATGGTGCAGATCTAAACCAAACCAGATGAATGTGGGACACTAAGATGGAGACAGCATCTTGAGGAGTTATCTGCTTGCTCTCAATGGTTCAGCAAAGAACTTCTATTTGAAAAAAAACCTGGGCCCTAATAAGATAATTAACGTAGTCACTAAGTGAACAGTGAATGTATTTATGGAACACATCTGGGTGTTTCTAAATAAAACTTGCAAAGTTAAGCCAAAAATCATAATGGAGGGGGAAAACTCTCTGAACTAAAGAATGTTTTCTTTTATGCTTAATGACTTTTTTCATTTCAGTTTTTATTTTCTCACATAAAGCCTAGGGCAGTAGCAGTCACCAAGTGGGCACCTGATGAAGAAATATCTTTTTAAAGTTACCGTTTCCACCAGGTAGGATTTGATCTGTTTCCTAAAACAAATTTATTAATAGCAAAATTTTATCCTGCCTAAAAGTGACCTGTAAATCTGTAGATTAAAAAAAACAAACAAACAAAACCCTGAAAATAAATGATATTGCTGGTTTTCAGAGAGAGACATTACATAAATCCTAGCTTTAGAGGGTTGGGCTCTGAAGGAAGCTGAGCCCAAACACATATCAGATACCTGAACTCTTTTAACTGTCCTCAGTGTCAGAGGTTTTCTGGCAGCTCATAGAATTCCCTGGCTATAGGATACTCAGTATTAAATCCAAGGTGGTATCTTTTTTATTTGTTTATTTATTTATTTACCTCTACCTAAATACCTTTGACAACCCTATGGAGTGCAGTTCTACTCTGAAACACATGGGGTCACCATGAGTCAGAAACAACTCAATGACAATTTTCTTTTTTTTTTTTAAACAATTTATCAAATTATTAAGAGGTAGTAGGGCTAATGGTCTTCAATTTTTATTGAAAGTGTATAAAATTTTTTCAAACAGAATCTATGTAGAATTCAAATAAATAAAGCAATAAAAATGCGGCTTCTCTGGTTGATGTTAGATGCAAGGATCCAGGCGCCTTGCCCTCTTGGGCACTCTGTCATTCCCAGAGGCCCTGAAGCACCTCCTACAGACTTTAGAGATACACAGAATGCAATGAGAAACTGCTGGTTTGATATACAATCCAATACATCCATGCATCCATGTAACCTTCAATATGTATTTGTTTAGCAACTATTATGTACCAGTCATAATACATACGCTCAAACCCACTGCTATCAAGTTGCCTCTGACTCACAGTGACCCCCATTATGTTTCTGAGGCAGTACATCTTTATGAAAGTAGATTTCCTGTCTTCCCTCCATGGAATGCTAGCGGATTTGAACCACCAACCTTCTGGTGAGCAGTCAAATGCCTTAGGCACTGCACCACCAGAGCTCCTTAATACATATAGTAAGCCCTGGCAATATAATATAGAAAGAGAGACCTATGAATAAATATTATGTTTTAATGATGAGGGAGGGAGAAGGGGGGACAAGGCAGACAAACACGAACCATAACAGAAACTGACTGATCCCCTCATAAGGGTTCCATATAACTTATTTGTATGGTCCCACCACCACAAGGGTGCCAAGCACCTTGTTTGTATTATTAGCAACCTGTCCAATCCCTTTGCTAGGCCACAAGTGCCTTATTTGCATAGTTCCACCCAAACATTTAATGAGAGTTGTAAGGCCTTGGCAAGAAAGGCCACATAAAAGCAAACCACCTGTGCAGTAGAAGGAGACTGCCAGAGTAGAAAAGTAAGGGGCAGTGGTTGTGACAAGTAAGGCAAGAGAAAAGTGTTTTCATGAAGGAAGGACTGAATGGTTAACCATTTGGAATGTCACTGTTAAGAGACTGAGCAAGTTGAGGACAGAGAAATGGCCACTGGATTTGATAACATGGAGATCCACTAGTGACCTTCAAAAGAGCTGAATCAGTGGCCTAGGGAAGACGGAGACAGAATTGGAAAGGGTTGTGAAAAAGAAAGGATAACAGTGCATAAACAGAAATTTAACAGTAGAGTGGCAAAAAAAAAAAAAAAGGTGTGGGGGGCATACAAGCATCTCAGTGTAGGCCTAATGGCCTAATTATCCTGGAAACTGAGAATGGCCAATTTCCAGAGATAATGGAATCTCCCTCATCCTGCCCTTCTCTCCCCATCACATCAACAGTTGGCAAGGGATAGATCGATTTGGGAGGATGAGAGGATGACATTCCCATCTCACAAGCCCTCGTCTAGCAGAGGCCTGTATCCACAGAAGGTCTGTTTGAGAAAGTCCCAAAGATGCCTTCAGAACCCAACACTGCTCCTCAGTGAATGCTTTCTCACACCTACAACTCCATAAACTGAATTCCTTTCCTTCCTCCAGAAAAAGAAAAAAAAGGGGAAGGGGGCATAGCTGAAGGCTGATGTGGGATCAAGCAAAGTTCTTTATACAGGATAAACATAATTTTGGATGTCATTTTTTTTCTTTTATTAACTGGCAGGCTTACAATATTGCAATTGTCTGTTGGCTTGTTGATCTCCCCAATAAGATCCACATGAGTAGGCAGTATGCCTTAATTTTTTCTGACCCATGACACATGATAGTGACTGGAACATAATAAACCATGCAACAAATGGATAGAATATATGATAAAAATTTGGAAAAAAGGGCTAGGTCGTCTGTCAAAGATTACTTGCCACATGGGAAGAAAATGTTCAGTAGGTGCAGCGTGGCAGGAGTGAAAGCCTGCTGCTGAACGGCCAAGGTTTTGGACACAGGCTGAGCTTCTATCAATTGACGAGGCCACTGAAGGCCATTCTGGTTTCTCCTTTGTGAAGTCAGGTGCTTAGGAGTTCTGGGACCCAATCTAGCTCCCTTAAGGAATTGCTGTTACCTTTCCTATTTCTAAATTAGAAAAGTAATATGATCCTGAAATCCAATTTTTTTTTTTTGTATAATTACTTAAGCCAAGTCAAATTTCAAGGAGATTATTTACAGCAAAGCAATGAGCTCCAGGGTGCCTTCAGGCAAACTCCAACAGAACACTCTATCACCCTACAGCATTTGGGAGAACAGCAGCCCCTCTCCGTCCTCCTTTTTTTTTTTAAACAAAACAAAACATTGTGACATTGGTCATTATACACCACTCCTGTAACAAAAGTAAGGAAAACACAAGCAGCTGCTTGCAGCACATTCCCTTTAAAGGTTCTGGACAGATGTCAATTTTCTTGAAGAAACAAACTAAACAATTCCCATCCTGGACACTGATTTGGAAAGTCATTACTCCATCTGGTGTAGTGTCTAAGGCATTTGACTGCTAACCAGAAGGCTGGTGGTTCAAACCCACCAGCCACTCTTGGAAGGAAGGTTGGGCAATGTACTTCCATAGCGATACTGCCTCGAAAACCCGAGGAGGGGTAGCTATGAGTCAGATCCGACTTGACGGCAGTGAATTTGGTTTGGTATTTTGGTTCAAAGGAAGGACTGGGACCTGCTAGTCTCCAATATTTCTCCTGCTTCTATAAGTCTGGCTGTAATTTAATACGTCAATCATATTTTTTAAAGAATAGATTGGAGTCTTTGTTTAGAATTGCTGTTTGATTCTTGAGATGCTAGTTGTTTCCTTTTTTTAAAAGACCTTAGCATGTGAGCTTATATTTGTTGCTAGAATATGATGAATCTTGGGACAGGTGGTTAATATATCAGATATAAGATGCCAGGGCAGGTGTGTATATATTAATACATAATATTGATAATGATAATTGTAGTTAAGTGGGCTAAAGCTAAAGCCCTTGGGCTAAGTGTTTTATTGCAGTACCTTATTTAATATCATACCAACCCTATAGGGTTGTTGTTGTTATGTGCCGTCGAGTCGACCCCGACTCATAGCGACCCCTCCTTGGGTTTCCAAGGCAGTATCACTACGGAAGTAGGATTGCCCAACCTTCTGTTATTATCATCATTTGTCAGATGGAGAAACTGAGGATTTTAGAGATTAAGTTGACCAAGTTCTCACAGATAGTAAGGCAATGTAAATAGAATTCAGAAACCAAGCAGTTTGACACTAACACCATTTTACCTCTGCCATAAAGCTCCATGCCAATGTTTCTTGTTTTAATACTGGAAAAGCCTTTCATTTAGTAGTTCTTAGCAGTTCTGGTGAATGAGGTTGGAAGAAGAGGAGATGGGAAATCTTGGCTAAAATGAGGTTGAGAGGTTATCTCTGAATTTCAGCTGATGTGTTTTTCCTTGTTTCAATTACCAGGAATAATCAGGAGAGGGTTGTAAAAATGTGTTTTAAAGTGCTCCGACGTGAAAATCACCTGGAGAAACTGTTTTATCAGCGAAAGGAACAAGCTGCTGATGCTTCAAGTGAAGGACTCAGTTCACATTTTAGAGCCCCAGACACACTCTCGCCATTTTTCATCATTCCTTTCTTTTGGAACACATGGCATTATGGGAGTTTGGGTAATGGTTATGCCACCCATAACAGGGGATGGACTGCGCAGTCTGATGTAGTCAGATCACTCCTGTCACATTACAGCAGAAGGTATTTTGCTTTTCTCCTTGTTTTTTTTTTTTTTATATAGTATACATTTTAAATCTTAAATACTGGTATCTGCAATCTGGAAACAGCTGTGCATATTTGTGGGGAAGAGGGAGTCCCCTCAGGTACACACTGTTTCATGGATGAATGCTACCAAAACAGTCCTGGACACAGTGCCCCACAAATTATTTTTCCCTTAAACTGATTTTTCCAGTTAGTTCTGTCTATTAGTTACAGAGTCCTATATTATTTTCCCCATAGGGCTTCCCTGCTCCTGCTTCCTAAACAAGCTGATAAAAACTCCATTTTCTCCACAGAGATATTTAGTTGTTGAGGCTTTCTCTTACCATAATTACTTCCTGAAAAATGCAGTGGTCAATTTTTCCTGAATATTTTTACATTAAATTGGGCACACAAAACTTGCCCCTTGATATTTTAAGGTTGTAAAGCAGATTCCTGGCTTTAAAAAGCAAGCTGGTTTCTATTACTTGCTTTTTGTATTGGCTTCTCATTGATTTGATTAAATAAAATCTTGCAGCCATTTAAATGAGGAACTCTGTGTGAAAACCAGTATTTCTTATGGCCTGAAAATGTAACAGCATTTATGAAAAGAAATAAAATATTTCACTTCTCAACCAAGAACTTACTTCAGGAACTGGAGTTGGTGAGGAAAAAGATCTTGGCAATGGCTGTTTGATGAGAAATGAATTAATTTGATTATTTTCATGGTGAGGATCAATAATAGCCTCCACAGAGGCCTCTGGCCTGAAGGCAGCTGGATAATCAATAGGATCACACATAGGCGGCACTCCTCCCCCAGAAGCCTCTCTGATCTTTTCTGGGCGGAATCTTCACGCCTGTGTAGTTCTAATTTATGTCAACTAGAAATCAAAGAAATTCCAAGAGGCTTTGGTCATAGGACATTGGGTGGACCTTTCAAAATCTATTTATGTCCACTCCTTAAGTAATGTGGCCCCCACGGGCCTCCAGGCGCCTCTACTGGTTGAAGGGAGGAAACCTCCCAGCAGAACGGCAGCTATCTGCTCAGGGCAAAGGTTCAAGAGTCAACTTAGCTAAATCAAGGTACATTTTCTATTCTTCTTATCTATAACTCTGCAGGGACCTAAGAACCAAGCATTTTAAACCAAATGCTTTGCCAAGAGTGGTTCCCTCAATAACGCTCTTTAATGATACCCCAGACGCTGGCATTTTCAAATCAAATGAACAGTGTATAAAATTAGTTCTGCATGAAGTTAAAAAAATAAATAAAGTGAAAGGGAGCTTTTAAAAGCTCCAGCATTTCTCCATCCAACTGCTTTTCACAAGAGTTTGGTATTTGAGAATTGCTACATTTATGATGTTATTCGCTGCTCATAACTCAGGCCCTCTGTCTCCAGACTTCTGTATTAACACACTCTGCAGAGGTTTCCACCATGACATTTTATCACCGAGGTTTCCAAAACCAGCCAGGCTGCCTCTGGCAAGGTCTGGTTTCTCAGCCAATGCCATGCCATTTGCTCCCTCCCTTCTCATCAACCTTGTTACTCCAAACATTTTTCATTAACCTTGAACACTGCATTTTCATTTGCCCTACAGTTTTC
>NW_006921937.1:207011-248857 GCF_000298275.1 Orycteropus afer afer
GGGGTGGGGAGAGTTCCTTTCAGTTTTGTTCTCTATCCAAACTGTGTTGTAACAAATGAGGAAAATATATCATTAGAAGAAAAAGATCTTTATAGAATCCAGAATTCACTGAAGTTGTGAAAACAATTTCTATAACCAAAGTCAGTAATTGTCTATAATTGTGGGAATCGGTGTAAACGTACTTCTCTTATTAGAGAGCCCGTTGATTGTACAAGTAGTTTTAACTAAATCACTAAATAAATGCGCGTTAAGTTGACAGGTGATTTCGGGTCAACTCTAATTCCCAAGGTCAAGTAAGCTTTTGAACAGTCTTTAAGAATATAAGCTCACCCCAATTCATCAAAGCTGTCTCACACAGCGTTTTCTTCTCTTGGTTCTTACAATGCACTAAAGTTTAGGAGATTAAGTGGCGTCAGCTTCAAAATCCAAAGTAATGCTTCTAACATGCTTATCCATCCAGCAATCAGAAAAGCTACTCAAACAGGGACTCCTTATTGCACTTCCTCAATTCACAACTACACAGGGAAAGCCACATTTGTTGAATGGCTGGAGGACTCTTCCCTAGGAGTCACCAATGTTGCAGCCAAACAAATTTACTGCAGGCTACTTTAGACATTGTCTGATAGTCCAAGAACATGTTGCTTTTATGTGCAAAGAATGTGTTTTACTAATGCTTCTCATCTGTTCTCTATTTATTTAACATGAGAGAGAAAGAGAGAAAGAGAGAGAGAGAGAGAACACATTTTCCTAGAACAAAATGCGTTTTATTATTCTTGTAATTCCTCAAAAGCTAAAATGAGGGAAAAGCACCAGTTTGGTAAAATATAGCCTCTACATTAAATATAAATGGCTCCCAAATTAAACTGACTGCAAGGGAAAGAAAACAGAACTAGCCTTCACTATTTCTCAGAACTACAGGATTACAGAACAGAAGAGCTGGAACACACAGATACCCCTCTGTCCCCAAGCAGGCATCTCACTGATGACATTCCTGTGTAGATCACTGAGGCCTCCTGCCTTCTCCTTTGGCTCCAGTGGGTGTGCAGGAAGGAGTGGGGAAAACTTGCACTAATGAGTTTTATTAATGTTTAGCAGGTTTGGTCAAGGTACAGGGAAAAGAGTGATAGGCTCAAATTAATTTTGTCCTTTAATTCTTTGTTGGCACAGTTGATCACAAGATTGAGAAAGATAGATCTTCTCTATAGCCTACCCATACATTGTTTTTTTTTTTTTTTTCTGTTTCCTTTTCTAGTCTTAATTTTCTTAATATTTTCTTTCTGTTTCCTGATTTGTACTGTCCTATCTTCAACTCACCCTCTTCTCACAATGCAAATCTTTCTTCATTCTATGACTAAGTAAATGGTTAGTGAATTGATTGCAAATATTGAGTGTGTCATGGAAGCACTAGTTTTCCTTTGCAAAGTGTGTATAAGATGTAATTATTGATGTTTTTATACAGTAAACAGTAATCCTCATTTTACATTTAGGCAAGAAAAAGTAAAAAAGTGACCTTTTTCTCTAATCTGAGTTTAAATTTTAAATACGTTCAAAATGAGAAAACAAAACAAAACCCACTGCCTTCCAGTGGATTCTGACTCATAGCAACCCTGTAGAGAAGAGTAGAACTGCCCTATAGGATTTCCGTGGCTGTACATATTTAAGGAGGCAGACTGCCTCATCTTTTCCCTGCACTGTGCCTGGTGAGTTTGAACCACTGACCTTTTGGTTAGCAGTTGAGTGCTTTAACAACTTCACCACCAGGGCTTCTTTTTCAAAATGAGATAGTGGGGGAATAATACTTTTTACCCCATCATTTGCAAATTCAAACATCACAACACAGGTTAACAATCAACATAATGATGATACAAATAATCCTAACACAGCATTTTCTACATAATATTACATAATGTTAACTCGTTTAAATGCTCACAACAGTTCTACAAGATAGGTACTATTATCATCCCCAAGTACACATAAGGGAATGGAATAACTCAGAGGTTAACTAATGTCCCAGGATAATAAAACTAGTAAGTGCACCGCAAATATGAGCCCAAACTCTGGTTCCAGCGTCCATGCCCTTAACTCCTATACTCTTTTATTGCATAGTGCCTAAGGCACTTGATTGCTAACCAGAAGGCTGGCGATTCAAATCCACCAGCCACTCCTTGGAAGGAAGGTTAGGCAATCTACTTCTGTAGTGATACCACCTCGGAAACCCAAGGAGGGGTCGCTATGAGTCGGGTCCAACTTGACAGCACATACACAACAACAACAACAACAAACTCAAATGTGTCTTGAATCTTGATGACAATTTAAACTATGGAGATGTATAATGTAATACAAAATTCGAAAACTGCATAGGTACTTAACTCTAGGCTTCCATTTTTAAGTCAAATCAATAAGGGTCTCTATGTGCAAGGCTTTACTTGTATTTTGTGTGTGGCTTAGAAGCTTCTTTCACCCTCAAAAAGCCTCTCCTATTTGGCTCTGGGCTGCCTTGAGCCTGATGATTCCACAAAGTAAGGCTGGGCCCAGCATTTCCTCCCACTAGGCTGTATTGCAACAAAACCAAAGAAAAAACAAACTCACTGTCATAGAATCAATTCCGACTCACAGCAACCCCCATTACGTTTCTAAGGCTATCAATCTTTATAGAAGTAGATCACCTCATCTTCCTTCCATGAAGCGGCTGCTGAGTTTGAACCACTGACCTTCTTCTGGTTAGCAGCCAAGTGCCTTATCCACTAGGCCATCAGAGGTCCTCCTATTGGAACAGGCTCTGGCCAAATGGCAACACGCTAGAGCCAATGGGCATCCAGCGCAGCTGCCTGGTTAGAGAAGGATGATTCATCGGGAGGCCATGTGAGGAAAGGGCTGAAACCCTCAGGGATACTGTTAATCAGAACAGCTCCCCCATGACACAACTGCTTTTGCACTTTGATTTGGAGCATTTGGGTAGAAAAACACCCCATCCTTGACTTATAAAAATCAGTTAAATGCTATTCAGCATATGTTGTTGTTGTTGTTATGTGCCGTCGAGTCAAACCCGACTCATAGCGACCCCTCCTTGGGTTTCCGAGGCAGTATCACTACGGAAGTAGGATTGCCCAACCTTCCTTCCGAGGAGTGGCTGGTGGGTTTGAGCCCAACCTTCCTTCCGAGGAGTGGCTGGTGGGTTTGAACCGCCAGCCTTCTGGTTAGCAGTCAAGTGCTATATGCCTGGAATAATCTTCTCCTGTACTAACTGGGGAGGTGTGGTTGACGCAGTAGCAATTAAAGCACTGAGCTGCTAACCAAAAGGTTGGCACTTAGAGCCCACCAACTGCTCTGCACAAGAAAGATGAGGCAGTCTGCTTCTATAAAGATTTACGGCCTTGGAAACCCTATATAAAAGTAAAAAATAAATAAATAAAAATAAAAAACTCACTACTTTTGAGTCAGATCCAACTCATAGCGACCCTCCTTGGGTTTCTGAGGCAGTATCACTACAGAAGTCGATTGCCCAATCTTCCTTCCAGGGAGTGGCTGGTGGGTTTAGAACTGCCAGCCTTCTGCTTAGCAGTCAAAAGCTTTAGGCACTATGCCACCAGAGCTCCCTGTAAATCCTATGGGATTGTATCCTGCCCTATAGAGTCAGAATATGATGACTGCCCAGCATGGCTGTGGATACACAGATATATCTTGAATGCATATATTTTGGTAGCCTTGGCTAGATGGCACTCATGTGGTAGTTCCTCTGGCAGAAGCTGAGGAATTCGGCTGCCATTGTTTAGTGCTTCTAGAGCACTAAACCTATTGTGGACCCTTTGTTTTAGAAGTCAATTTAAGGTGAATAACGGTTAGTAGCACTCTTAGATTAGTTAACAGTGAGATTTGACAGAGACTTGCAACACCTGGGTCTCAGTGCTGTTGCTTAGCTACAAAGTAAGTCTGCTTTCTAGGCTGGGCTAAGAATATATAATAAAATGTCTCTAAACAAAGGACATTATGGTTGGTAATGTAGAGGGTCAGTGAAAAAGAAGAAGACTCTCAACGAGATGGATTGACACAGTAGCTGCGACAATGGGCTCAAACACAGCAATGACTGTGAGGACGGCACAGGACCAGGCAGTGTTTAACACATTCTATTTGGGTGGCATAGTGCCTAAGGCACTTGACTGCTAACCAGAAGGCTGGAGGTTCAAACCCATCAGCCACTCCTGGGAAGAAGGTTGGGCAATCTATTTCCATAGTGATACCACCTCGGAAACCCAAGGAGGGGTCGCTGTGAGTCGAGTCTGACTCGACGGCACACAACAACAACATTTGTGTAGGGGGTAGCTATGAGTCAGAGCTAATTTGATGGTAATCACTGGCAAAGTCTCAAATAAGTGGGTATTTTAAAGTATTTGGAGAAAAGAACTAGGTCAATCAACAAAAATGACAAAGCACACAAAGGATTCTGAGCATTATTTTATTTTCCCCAAAATTTCTTGCCTTTAGAAAATGCACACCCTTTGAGAGGCATGTGCATTTAATTTCACTTTCTTAGCTAAATTTGTCTCTAATCATTATTTGCAAAAGTAGAATGCATGTATAAATGAGTGTAAGCTGACTGCATGTTTTGAGCAAGTATCTAATGTGAACCTTTTCTAGGAAAGCAGACAACATGCCTAGAGACCTCCACTAGGATTGTGCCAAGAGCACTGGACACTGACTCTGAAGGCCTGGGGTAAAATCTTGGCAGAGTGGCCTGGGGCTCCTTTACAATGCAAATTAACTTTTTCTTAGAATTGCTGTGGAGACAACATAGAAGTAACACAGGGGAAAATGCCTCTTTGATGCCAGGTGTTCAATAAATATTTTTATTATTTTTCTATTTAGCCTTCAAAGGGTCCTATGTTAAGTGGGTGACATTTCCTAAGCTCAGGCTCATGTCTCTGACCAGTTCCACAACCCTTGCACTGGGCTTCTGGGACCATTTCTCATCATAAAGATGCTAAGAGCGGCATCTTAAGTGTGGAGAAAATCAAACGCCCACATAATATCCTCTCATTGACCCTTTCCTGTGCCCAAATAGTCAAACTGCAGAGATGTTGTGCAATGAAATTATATACTTGTGAAAAAGTAATTTGATACTGTTCTCTACATCTCATTGTAGCAGGAAACTTGGAACTCAGAACAGAAATTTACTGCTATGCTGCAAACTGCAGCTTGCCATGAGATCTTTTTTATTTTGGACCATGGCTTTAACAGAAAGGAGGACAAAATCTAAGTTGACTGTGTGTGATTGCTTTTTCTTTCTGCATAAGCGCAAAATTCATTATTAAACAGAGAAATGTGAAAAGAATCTCAAATTAGCTTAGAAAACCAGACATCTTATGAATCATAGTAGCAGTATAATTTTGTGGAAAAAAAAATATATATGTATATACATCTATATATACACAGAGAGAGAGAGAGAGAAGGAGAATATGATACCAAGCTTCTAACTATATTGATATAAAGAAAACAATTTGACAGAAAACTCTTACTTTATCGCATCTCATCAGCCCCAAATATCTCAGAGACTTGCTGCTCTGTGCAATCAGGGTGGCTCCTTGATCTGTAATTTCTTTACACCATCCAACGTCCACAGTCTCGATGGTCATGCTGTACCGCCCAATGGCTATCAGTGCTGCAAGGAGGGATAGAGAGAAGGAAGGCAAGTGTGAATGTTAGGGCTGTAAAGGATCTCTTCTTATTACTGACCACTTCTCTCATTTTCTCACTAAATTTGTTCCTGAGACACTGTGTGTAAATGATTTTTTTGTAAACTAAACTAAATTTGAAATGCTTGCCCTATGACAAACCCTTTTACAAAGTGAACAATCATGCCATAAACTTCCTTTCAATAGGAACAAAATCTCTTATCAGTTTTACTCATTAGACGTTTACCTATAGTTTCAAACTTTCAAATCTGCGATAAGAGTAACTAAAAATGAATTACATCTATAACATTACAAAAAAAAAAAAAAAGTAGTAACTAAAATTTACCCAAGATAACTTTTAATAATTTTCTTTTTTTTTTTTTAAAAGAAAAACCCATGTAAACACCATTTTGAGGTGTGTTATACTGCATGTGAATTTATTTACTGATTGGGGTAATTTTTTCCAGCTGTTCATGAGCTGTAAAATATAGGAGTATATGATATTTTTCACGATAGTCCTTCTTAGGACTGTTAGAAATTAAGAGTACCTTATATATCCAGTTGAATTTAATTGGTACCATGTTAGAATGCAGTAAAGGGAATGCATTTGTTATGGTGAATTTCCTTCTGGTATCAGAAGTCTTCCTTCTATTTACATTTAAAATGAAGCCTGTCATCTGAAAACTATGACAGTATCTCTGGTTTTCCTGACTATTTAGTATTGTACCACTACTAAAGTGCAGACAGTTATCCCATAATCTAATACATGCACTACATATCACTGCAAAGCTCCATAAGCCATCATCTTGTCAGAGCAACCAGTCGGTGAATACAGTTCTTTTCTATGGACTTCTGATCTGATGGATGCACGTACTTCCGTAACTATTGGGTAGAAAAACAGATTTTAAACCTCCAGTCAGATTAAGTTTATGGTGCATTGGTTTGTGAATGAAAATAATGCCAGAAATGTTAAAAAGGAAAGAGAAATTATTGTCTTATTCTAAGATAGCCTGAGTTGGTTTAAAGGTGGATGCTATTTCCAAAATATGCAACTGCTGACTAGATCGATAATAAGAGCAGAGTGAATTATTCATGTAAATAAGCGCTAACTCTTACAGCTCACAGACAAGAATACTTGGCAAAATCTCTATTGATCTACGTTGGTAATTCAGGTTTTTGTTTATTTGTTTGACTAGAAAATTTAGGCCCATGCATTTCAATATCAAAGCACTCCAGGTAGCCAAATATTGTATGTGTGTGTGTGTGTGTATATATATATATATATATATATATATATAACCAATAATCACGATCTCTGTTTTTTTCCAGTAAAAATATTATATATTTTTTCAAGTTCTTCATGCCACCAGCACGCTAATGCTCTTATCTTTGTACATGCTATTTTGACATTTAATGGTTTCCAAGAGGAGAATATATGCCAACTCTAAAGGTTTGCTGAAATGGTCCAAATAATATTTTTGTGTACTGGGAACAATATCCCAGGTTAATTCTATCGGTGTCCTTGATCTCAGAAAATTATTGTTCTTTCTGGTATCATCATACCCTTCATTGGTTATGATATCTCGAAGATCTCCCATGATAAATGAAGTATGAGATACATAAAAGATATTTCTTTCAGAACAAAGTGCTCAAATGGTGATTTCAAAAGATAAGAAAAAGTAAAAACTGCAAGGCGGCCCAAGGTCAGTAGATTGTATACAGCTGGGTTTTATTTTTCAGGCATTAGGCTGGAAACCCTGCACTTCCAAAAAGGGTTAAACCAAATGAAATGATAAGTTTTCAAATTCTGTTTTATAAGCAGATGAAGTTATTGTTTGTGAGTGTTAAACACACTGGTGTTTGGTGTTTTCCCATTTGTCCCTTTCTTATCCAGATTAAAACAAACAATAAATAACATAACTGAAGATAATTAAGAGAATTCAATTTTTGTTCTGACAAAATTTTAGTATTTACTGAAGTTAAATCTAAACTTTATTATTCCTTAACTCATTCATTCATTCAACAAACACCAAAGGGGCACTCTAGAGTGATTCCCCAACACTTTTTTACTGCTTACCAATGTGCCACGCACTAGACTAAGAATTTAAGTCTATTGTCTCATTTAATTATCACAGCAACCCTATGGAGTCTTTATTTTTTTAAATTTCCTTATTTCAGTTTCCTTAGGAAACTTTGGTACAGAGAAATTGCATAATAGTGTCACAAAATAGTAAGAAAGGTAATCAGAACTCAGAACTCTTCTCCTAGGCTCCGCATCAGGATCTACTAAATCAGAAACATGGGGCTAGGCTGAGTCTAATATGTGCAGCAAAAGCAGGGTGTGGAACTGTCATGTAACTCTAATGCCAAGCCTGTTCTGGGTCCTGGGGAATACAAAGATTCACTGAGTTTAGGGGCTGCTTGAATGTGAATGCGTGTATGTGTGCTGGGGAAGGCAGGAGTAGGGGAACAGATGAGGAACAGGTAAGTAAACAGTAACAACATAATTCTCTTTCCTCATCTCTTCCCATTTTTAACTTCTCAGTTTTCCAATTTCAAGTGAGAAGTCAGCTTTTCAGAGTTGCTCACCCTTAGATAATGCTGTTATTTATTTTTATGTCTGCCTCTCCCATCAGAATGATGGCTCCTGTTCACTGTTGTATGCCCAGCACCTAATATGGTATATAAGCCAAAACCAAACTCACTGCCATTGAGCTGATTCCAACTCATAGTGCCCCCACCTCTTGGGTTTCTGAAGCAGTAAATCTTTATGGAAGTAGATTGGCCGGCTTCCTTCTGCGGAGCGGCTGGTGGGTTGGAACCATCAACCTTCTGGTTAGCAGTCCAATGCTTTAGGCACTATGCCACCAGATCCTTTGTCACTCCTTAGGGGAGGAAGAATACCAAGAAAAGCCTCACGGAAGAGCTGAACTAGGGCTTGAGGGACAAGTAAGGATCCTCCAGGAAAACAAAAGGGTGAGGGCAAGCTAAGAAAATACCATGTGTAGAAGTGGACAGATGGGAAAGCACAGGGGCACTGCAGGCCATTCCATGTGCATAGAGTAAAACAGAACATGAAAGTGGCAAGACTCATTCATTCCACAAATATTTATTCAATGATGAGTGACGCTGGAGATGATATGGGAAATATAAAGGATGGCAAAACAAGCTGAGTCCTTGATATGAAGCTAGGACCATAAAAACAGAGGCCAATAGTCTTTGATTCCAAAATGCATGGTACTCAGCATAGTTCTTCCTCCCTCTGAATATATCCTACTCTTGGAAATTTTTTCTTTCCTGGTAATAAACTAGTTGTGCAACCTGTATTGTGGTATAGTCTCAAATTCTGTTCCAACTTTACTGCATAGTAGATATCTGTCCTCAAGATGACATTTAACTTTTCTTGCTTTCCTCACCTGGATAGAAGGCATATTGACTATATAATCTGCCTACTTCACAGAGTTGGTTTGAGGTTCAAATGAGATAATAAACCAAAAACCAAACTCATTGGCGTCAAGTCATAGCGACCCAACCTTGGGTTTCCGAGGCGGTATGTCCATGGAAGCAGATTTGCAATCTTCCTTCCGAGGAGTGGCTGGTGGGTTTGAACCACCAGCCTTCTGTTTAGCAATCAAATGCCTTAGGCACTATGCCACCAGTGCTCCTACATGTAAAATACTATACACTACATAAATGCAATGACTTATTTGATATCTCCCCAAACCATCCTACAGTGTTGTACTAGATACAAAATAAACACACTGAAGAGAGTTTTGAAAAATAAGCTCTGGGCAAAAAAACACATTATTTAAGTACTTAGTCATTATGTTACTGCTAGAGTTCTTGAACTGCCTATTCTCCACCAGTGATCATGAACTTGGTAGACTGCACCTGGGCTGATAGGGCTGTAAACACAACTGCATGTTTACTATCTTCATTAGGGACTGTTGACACATTACAATGATATTTACTGAGCCTTGAAAAGGGATAAATTATGGCTAATACCTAATTCCAGTGCAATTTTAATATACATTTTTATGTGCTAAGTGTAACTAATAAAAAATGTTCAATCCAAACAAATTACTAAAAGCTGTAGTTCAGAAACATATACGCTGATCAAAGGTATTCAGTAACTCACTAAGGCATTTCCATAGGCATACAGGTGGTAAACGGAATGACTGAAAGGCACAATACACTTAACTTATAACCTTCTTAGAGTGGAAAATGGAGTTCTGGTGGTGCAGTGGTTAAGGCATTTGGCTGCTAACCAAAAGGTTGGTGGTTCAAATCCACCAGCCACTCCACGGGAGAAAGATAAAGCAGTCTGCTTCCGTAAAGATTTATAGCCTCAGAAACCCTATGGGGCAGTTCTGCCCTGTCCTGTAGGAGTCAGAATAGACTCAATGACAGTGGATTTATTTACTTATTTTTTTAAGCGGCAAAACTTCATAATGATCTAGAGTAGAAGTCAACATAATTGAGGTATAAAGTACACAGATAAGGGAAAGGCTTTCTAATCATGATAAAATGCAGAGGCAATAAACGAAAAGATGGGTAAATTTGACTAAATAAAATAAAAACATTTGTATGGGAAAAAAAATAACAAAGTCAAAAGACAACTGACAAACTCGGAGAAAACATTCACAACACACAACATGTAGCATCTAAAGATGGGAGATAAAAGACAGAAAAAAAACTGATACACAAATGCAGAAACAATGATATGAACAGACAATTCACAATAAAAGATATAAAAGTAGCTTTCAAACATGTAAGGAAAATTTCAAACTGAGTCATAATTAGTGAAGTGCAAATTTAAACACTGATATACTATTTCTTACCTATAAGATTGGCAAAAGTCAAGAATATGACAACACATTCTGTTGGTGAAGCTGTAGAGAAATAAGTACTCTCCTATATTAATGAAAAAGGAGCTCTGATGGTGCAGTGCCTAGGGCATTTGACTGTTAACCAGAAGTTTGGCGGTTCAAAGCCACCAGCTGCTCCATGGAAGGAAGACAGGGCAATCTACTTCCATGAAGATTTACTGTCTCGGAAACCCAATAGGCGTCACTATGAGTCAGAACCGACTCAATGGCAGTGGATTTGGTTTTGGTTTTGGTTATATCTAATGGTGAGAATGCAAAGTGATACAACCCTCTGGATGGAAATTTGGCAATACTTAAGAAAAACACATATATACCTCATAATTCTACTGCTAGGAATCTATTCAGAAGATTTCAAAATTTCATTTATACAAGTTTAGTTATTGGGGTATTGTTTGTAATTGCAAACTAATGAAAGGAAACAACCTAAATATCCATACATAGGAGAATGTAAACTACACCACATCTACAAAATGTAATATTATGCAGCTGTAAAAAGGAAGGGAGAGAAAAGATCACTATGAATTCATTTGGAATGATTTGTAAATCATTAAGTGGAAAAAGCAAAGGGCAAAAGAGAATGTATGGTGTGTCACTCCTCATATAAGACAGAGGAGAATATAAGAAAATATACTTGTATCTGCTTATTTGTGCAATATGAATATAAGAAAGATAAACCAGAAACTACAAAGATTGTTTATCTATAGGAGGAGGTGAGAAAGGAACAAAAGAAGGAGACATTCAAAGTAGGAGGGATGAGGAGGGAGACACATTTTGGGGAGTATTATTCCTTTTTTAATAGCTTTCACACCCAACTACTACAATAGTAATGCTTCCCACACCTCCTAAAATAAATAATGAAAACCAATCAGGATTGGTAGGAAGCTATGAAATAAAAACAATAATAAATGAACCTAACTGTAGTATAAATGAATGATATAACCTAGATGAATAATAATACCACACTGAGAGGGATGGGTAAGAACAGAATGAACTTAAGTAGGAGCAAAAAACCTTATTTTGACTGAATGCTGTCAGGAATAGAAAGAACTGTAAGCAAATTTGTACTCTAATCAGTGAATCTACTCAGCACAGGGCCATGAGTTAGCAATTCAATAACTTCTTTATTTGTCATCTGGAATTCTCAATGATGAGAACCAACATTTTTACTGTTAGAGAAAGAAATTACAAAAAGAGAAGGGGAAAGACTATAATGAACCTTGTAGTATTGGGTCAGAATCAGAGGTATTAGGATGAACCCATGGAGATACATGTAGTTGTGTATGTACACACACACACACACACACAGACAGATAGAGAGATAAACATAGAAATAAATATAGTGTATATGTATATAGGAGCTCTGGTGGTGCAATGGTTAAGTACACAGCTGCTAACTGCAAGGTTGGTGGTTAGAATTTTACAACTTTGGAAACCCTATGGGTTTACTTTGTCCAATAGGGTTGCTATAAGTCAGAACCAACTTGAAAGCAGTGAGTTTTGGTTTGGTATGTGTATGCATACTTTAGTATATATACATATGTTTTCTAGCTCTCTTTGCTGAAATAGCCAAGGAGCAATGACATCTCAGTAGTAATAATCTACAGGCAGCTAGATCTTGGTTTCTAAACACCATTCTCCAATAAAAGGAATCAAGGCTTATAAGAGAAATAGTTGATTCCAGCACTAGAGCAAGTAAAATATAAGATATGTCTGAAACAGCTTGTGATATCAGAAGATAAATACATACTTAAGAAAGAATGGAGGCCACAATTATGCAGACTTCCTAGATATATCTAAACAACTTGTCGGATTGATTTATTGAGTTAAAAGGCTTAGGACCATAGTCTCAATTGGCATAACAGTTCATAAAGAATGTTCTACACTAGTTTGGTAAGTAGCATCTGGGTCTTAAAAGCCATCTAAGATATAAGTATTGGTCTCTATTTGTCTGGAGCAAAAGAGAATAAAGGATATCAAAGATTCAAAGAAGAAACTAGTTTACAGGACTAAGAGCCCACATAAACCACAGCCTCTTCTAACCTGTAACCAAAGGAACTAACTAGATGGTGCCCAGCTTATACTATTGATCATTCTGATAAGGGACACAAAAGAAGGTACTGGATAGAATAGGAGTAAAATGTAGAACAAGATGCAAATTCCTAAAAAAGGCAAGACCTATTGGACTGATAGCGACGAGAGGAACCCCCAAGACTATCATCACTCTAAGACCCCTTTGAACATGGCACTGAAGCTACTCCTGGAGGTCACCTTTCTGCCAAATAGTAGACTGGCTTGTAAAATAAATATCACCTGCAGGTAATATGCTGTCTTAAACAATCAACTGTATCAGAACAATTGGCCAACATTTACCCAAAAGAAAAGATGAGAAGGCAAGGTAGGGAAGGGAAGCTAGAGAAGTGGAAACAGAACAAATAGAATGGAAATAATGAGAATGCTGATATGTTGTCCCCAATGAAAACTGTACCAAGGACAATGAAAACTTCAACCAACATCACAGAACAATATGTATAAAAACTGTTAAATGGGAATCTAATTTGTTGTGTAAACTTTCACCTAAAACACAATAAAATATTTAATAATAATAATAATAAAGAATGGGAGCACGTCAAAAGGACATAGGAGCCAAACAGAAGGAGTTGTCAATGGCCAAAACTGGAAAAATAATGAGCATCAAAATAAATAACAACTGTGTTGAATTATAATTTATAAAATAATTATCTGCAAGTCCATATTGAGAAAAACAATAGAATAAACAAATAAATAGGAATGATGGGACAGCTCTTCCTTACAGAATAATTCAAGTTAATAAATGTGTAAAGAAGGAGGGAAATACGAAAACATCATCAGGAAGAGACCACGGTAATAACTCTTGCAGGCTAGAGCTACAAATGTATGCTAAAATCAGTGGGTGAGAGTTTGAAGAAAAAGAGAATATTGTAATAGTGCAAAGATATTTATAAATTACAAAGGGAAACATCATAACTTTACAGTAGTGAGCCCCAGCAGACATCACACTGACCAATGATCAAAGCTAACATTACCAGTGATAACATATATAGCCATCGTGTCCCACCTGATCACTTCAATATTCTTGCCAGAATGAATAACCACAATCTATTTGTAAGAAAATATCACATAGTCCCATGCTGAGAAACATTCTATAAAATAATTCACCAGTATTCATGATAAGCCTCAATATTATGAAACACAAGGAAAAGATGAGTACATGTCACAGACTGGAAGAGACCAAGGAGACACGAGCAGCCCTGGTGGCACATCAGCTGCTCCACAGGAGAAGCAGCCCTGGTGATCTGCGCCCATAAAGATTTCAGCCTAAGAAACTCTATGGAGCAGTTCTACTCTGTCCTATACGGTTGCTATGAGTCAGAACAGACTCAACAGCACGGAACAACAAAGGAGACACGGTAACTAAATACAACGTGGAATCCTGGATTACATCCTGGAAAAGACAAAGAAATGGAAGGGAAAAACTGGTGAAATTCAAATAGGATGTGTAGTTTAGCCTCCAGAGCTCCCAGTTAATACTATTGCTTTAATATTAATTTCCTGGTTTTGATAATTGTACTAAGACTACATAAATTGTCAACATTAGGGGTAGCTGTATGAATTGTATATGTGAACTCTCTGTACTATTTTTGCAACTTTTCTGTAATTCTAAAATTATTTCAAAATAGAGTTAAAAAATGAATACGCTAATAACAGTTAACAAGTGAATGAACTGAATAGAGGACAGGAATTTTCAAAGTGAAAACCGGTATTATTTTCACACTTGAAAGATATATAAATGCTAGGACTAAAATATATTTTTCCTTAGAGGAAGATGTCATCCATTACTCGTACAAGTGCATTAACAAGTGACCTGCATGTGCCATTATGTCCTTTCCAGTTCTATCTTCTGCTATGGATCTATACACGTGGAATAAAATCAGAAGAAATGCCCTAGTGGTTGAAAGCATTAGGGTTAAAATTTAACAGTAGGATTAACATCTTTCATGTAATACTTGGATAAAAGCCATATGCAAAGAAATTTCTTGGCACAGTTACAAAGAGACAAATATGAAAAGTGCTCTTCTTTGTGGAAACTACACAGAAGCTGCAAAAACAAAGAAATGACACATTCAAGAGCCATTTGTTGTTGTGTGGATGCTTCCTGCGAAGCCCCCTCCATCCCAGCAGGGCTACAGAAGCAGTTCCTAATGCTGGCTGCTCAGGAGAATCACAGGTGCCTCGTGCAAGTACAGATGCCCAAGTCCCACCCCTGGAGATTCTGATTCGGAATAAGCTATGAAAGCTTCTGTGATCCCAATGTGCAGCCAGGGTTGAGAACCAGTGGAACAGAGTAACCTACAACTTGGGCAAAGTCAGTCAGCTGAAAACAAAAGAACTTACTTTAAAGGATATAAATAGCTTGTAAATGATGTGTTCTGATAGTTTAAAACCATTTTACCTCTCAAGTAGTGAATTTTTGCACATCATCCAATACTTTTTAATCTCTTTATTGCTAATTTAGGAGTTCTGGTGGCATAGTGCCTAAGGCATTTGACTGCTAACCAGAAGACTGGCGGGTCAAACCCACCAGCCACTCCTTGGAAGGAAGACTGGGCAATCTACCTCTGTAGAGATACCACCTCGGAAATCCAAGGAGGGGTCGCTATAAGTCGGAACTGACTCGATGGCAGTGAGTTTTTTTCTTGTTGTTTGTTTTGTTTATTGCTAATTTTTACTTCCATTGTATACACTATTATTACCGATTATTGTGTAGTAAACTCAACACTGACTATACATTATGTTTTCCAGATTGCCATTTTGGGGAATATTTTCCTTTACTTCACTGTGCTTACTTTATACTTCTAATACATCACACATTAGAGTTTGCTTCATATTAGAATTACTTATCAACATGTCTATCCTCTCCTCTAGGCTATAGTATTCAAAGCCACAAATGTAGAGTGTGCTTTATCTAACCCATTGCCATAGAGTCAATTCCAACTCAAAGTGACCCTATAGAACAAAATGGGACTGCCCCCAGAGGATTTCCAAGGCTGTACAATCTACAGAAGCGGACTGCTACATTTTTCTCCTATGGAGCGCCTGCTGAGTTTGAACAGCCTGCTTTTCAGTCTGCAGCTGAGCACATATCCATTGTTGTTAGGTGCCAGCAAGTTGGATTACACTCATACCGAACTCATATACAATAGAATGAGACACTGCCAGTCCTGTGCCATCCTTACAATTGTTGCCATGCTTGAGCCCACTATTGCAAGCACTGTGTCAATGCATCCTATTGAGAGTCTTCCCCCTTTTTGCTGACCTCGACTTTACCAAGCATGATATCCTTCTCCAGGGACTGGTCCAATCTGATAATACAACCAAAGTATTAGAGATGAAGTCTAGCCACTCTTGCTCCTAAGGAGCAGTTTGGCTGTACTTCTTCCAAGCAGATTTGTTCATTCTTCTGGCAATCCATGGCATATTCGATATTCTTTGCCAACACCATAATTCAAGTGCATCAATCCTTTTGTAGTCTTCCTTATTCATTTTCCAGCTTTCATATGCATATGAGGATACTGAAAATACCATGGCTTCAGTCAGGTGCATCATAGTCTTCAGAGTAACATCTTTGCTCTTTAACACTTTAAAGGGGTCTTTTGTAGCAGATCTGCCCATTGCAATACATCATTTGATTTCCTGACTGCTGCTTCCATGGGCATTGATTGTGGAATGGAACCAAGTAAAATGAACTACTTGACAACTTCAGTCATTTCTCCTTTTATCACGATGTTGTTTACTGGTCCAGTTGTGAGGATTTTGGTTTTCTATATGTTGAGGTGTAATCTGTACTGACAGCTGTGGTCCTGGATATTCATCAGTAAGTGCTTTAAGTCTCCTTCACTTTCAGCAAGGAAGGTTGTGTTATCTACATATCGCAGGTTCTTAACGAGTCTTTCTCCAAGCCAGATTCTGTATTCTTCTTCATATATTCCAGCTTCTAGGATTATTTGCTTAGCATAAAGACTGAATAAGAACACCTCCAATGACATATTTCCTGATTTTAAACCATAGAGTATACCCTTGTTCTGTTCAAGTGACTATCTCTTGGCCTATGTACAGGTTCTGCACGAGCACAATTAAGTGTCCTGGAATTCCCATTCCGTGTAATGTTACCCACAATTTGTTATAATCCACACAGTCCAATGCCTTTGCATAGTCAACAAAACACAGCTAAACATCTTTCTGGTATTCTCTACTTTCAGCCAAGATCCATCTAACACCAGCAATGAGAGCCCTCATTCCATGTCCGCTTCTGAATCCAGCTTGAATTTGTGCCAGTTCCCTATGTACTGCTGCAACTGTTTTTGAATTATCTTCAGCAAAATTTTACATATGTGTGATATTAATGATATCGTTCAATAATTTCCACATTCTATTGGATCACCTTTTTTTTGGAATACGCATAACTCATATGGATCCAACTCATAGCAACTTTGATCTTTTGTTTATCATGATATTGCTTATCGGTTCAGTTGTGAGGATTTTTATTTTCTTTATGTTGAGGTGTAATCCATAATGAAGGTTGTCTGCGCTTGGCCAAAAACACAAAGGCTGCCTGTTTGAGTCCACCCAGAGGTACCTTGGAAGAAAGGCCAGGCAACCTACTTCTGGAAAGTCAGTTACTGAAAACCCTATGATGCACCATTCTACTCTAACACACGTGGGTTGCTGTGAGTTGGAATCAACTCGATGACAACTAGTTTTTATTTCCCTAAGGACTAAGGCACTTGACTGCTCACCAGATGGCTGGCGGTTCAAACCCATCAGCCACTCCTCGGAAGGAAGGTTGGGCAATCCTACTTCCGTAGTGATACTGCCTCGGAAACCCAAGGAGGGGTCGCTATGAGTCAGGGCTGACTCGAGGGCACATAACAACAACAACAAGGACTAATAATGTGCATCTTTTTATGGTTCCTTCCTTTAAAAAAAATCTTAGTATAATGCCTCTCTCTTTCCAACCATTCAGTAAACACTTATTAAATTGATGAAGAAGGGAAGGCTCAAAGGTAATATTACACTACAGCAAAAAAAAAAAAAAAAAAAGGCTTTTTAAATAACAAATAATTTTCCATATAATTTAAAAGAAGAGACCAAAAAGAAACTTAGTCTACCCTCTGGAGATATGACACTTAAAATAAGAAAGTAAATTCAAGAAAACAAATAAGGTTATAGAAAACTTTTCAAACATTTATTTGTGGAAATTTCAGACTGTGGAGTATATGCTTTATTTATGAACAGTGAATTTCTGAGAATTAAATGTAAAATAAATAGAATAAAAAATATTGCCCAACAATAGTGGTTAACATTAGAGAGTGAAAACTTTGAATTGCACTAGCATTTTCAGGCACTGCATGTAGGGCATTCATTTTCCCTAACTGCTTATTGAGTTCAGAATAGCAACACACAAGGATTGTCTGACTCACAAAGGGAGCAAGCTGCCTTTAGCCCCCTGACCTTTCTAGGAAGAGGACCTTCCGCCCTGTACATCCTGAAACTGAAATGCAAGCATTATTTATAGGCTGCATCTACTTTCTTTCCTATGAGATAAATAAGTTGGTAGAAAAGTACAAGTCTAAGAGAATGATGTTATTTTTCCCTCCTCTTGCCCTTCCTATTTCTTTTGATTTTACAAGCAGAAAGACACAAATCTGACTGGGTATGTAGATACTATTTCAGATTGTGTGACTTCCAAAAATGTAATGTGCAAGGGGCATATTTAGAACTAACCTACATTTAACAGGAATCTGATCTACTGCTCTGGTTTTTGGTGGTGGTGTGTTTGGTAGTAACCAATTCTTTGAGTGGAGTGTTAGGTTCCTCTGACAATCTCTTTTATTAAATTTTAGAATTCAGGATGAGGAAGAAAAAAAGCCTTACCACTCAAACATTAGCTAAGAACCTAAAGTCCTTGGTTCAATGATTCTTTTTCATTCCAGCCTGCATAAATACATAAATTACTTATCAAGGATTATGCATCTTTTTCAAAATCTTGACATTGTATCTCCTAACTTTCTGAGAGGGACACCTGGTAGCACAGTGGCTAAAGTGGTCATCTGCAAACCAAAAGGTCAGCTATTCGAACCCACCAGCCACTCCATGGGAATAAGATGTGGCAGTCTGCTTCTGTAAAGATGTGCAGCCTTGGAAATCCTTTGAGGCACTCTGTCCTATAAATTCACTACGAGTCTGAATTGACTCAATGGCAGTGAGTTCTTGTTAGTTTAAATTTATGAAAGAGAAGTAAATTGTGTGCTTAAATATGCTGGTTTACAGATCCAGAAAAGAACATCAGTGTCTCTCACATATATCTGCCTTTTCTACCTTTATGAACTGGAATTTTCAGACTACAGTGAAGACAATGTATCAGTTTCAAGCAGGTGTCAGATATAACAATTTATCTGACCCAGTGTAGGAGTAGGATGTGGTTGGGCAATCTACCTCCATAGTGATACTGCCTCAGAAACCCAAGGAGGGGTAGCTATGAGTTGGGTTCGACTTGATGGCTGTGAGTTTGGTTTTGGTTTAGTTTAAGAAATACCAAAGATGGTGATAACATATGTCTTGTCAGGTTGGCCAGTAAACATTGTAAAAGTATCTTGATACTGAAGGGAGGGCAACCAAAGGGAGAGGGAAGAACATGTGGGGATAATGTCTGCAGAGTGAGCAGATGACCTCTTCTTTCAGTCAACAAACAGTACCAATTATGGTGTAGGGAGCTCTGGTGGTGTAGTGCCTAAGGCATCTGACTGCTAACCAGAAGGCTGGAGGTTCAAACCCACCAGCTGCTTCTCAGAAGGAAGATTAGGCAATCAACTCCCATAGAGATACCACCTCAGAAACCCAAGGAGGGGTCGCTATGAGCTGGGATCGACTCAACAGCAGTGAGTATTATGGTGCAGGTAATGTTTTTGGAGATGGGGATAAAGAGATTAAATCACTGCCCTGTAGAGCTTATAGTTCAAATATAAATAAATGAATAATTCTAATATATAGTTTGTCAGATGGTGATAATATTTTGGAGAAAAATAAAGCAGAGAGCAGGGAGCAGTACTGCAATTTTAGTCAGGATGGCTGAAAAGGCCTCCGCTAGAAGGTGACATCTGACAAAAGCTCTGAAGGAGTCAGGGAAGCAAGCTAAGCAGAAAAATGCAAGTGTAGAAGCCATGAGGCAGGAAGCCTGCTGGTTTGTTCTAGAATGAACAATGGAAAGAAGTTGGAAAGTAGTTGAAAAGAGACAGGGAAAAAAGGATGGATAAATCATCTTGTAGTCCGTCTTAAAGATACTGCTTTCACTTCAGGTAAAATGGGAATCCACTGGAGAATTTGGGGCAGAAAGTGATATGATCTATCTTAAACTTCCAAAGGACTGCTCTGGCTTCTTGGTTGAGAACAGGCTGTAAAGAGATAAGAACAGAAGCAGGGATACTAATTACTGCCTAAGGCATTTGACTGCTAACCAGAAGGTTGGTGGTTCAAACCTACCAACCACTCCATGGAAGGAAGAATGGGCAATTTACTGCTGTAAAGATTTATCACCTCTGAAACCCAAAGGGGGTCATTACTATGAGCCGGAATTGACTTGATGGCAGTGAGTTTGGTTTCAGTTACAGCAATTATATGGGCAAGAAGTGATAGTGGCTTAGCCCAGGACTGCATGATAGAGATGGAGAGAAGGGGTTGAATGCTGGATAGATTTTAAAGACAGGAGCTCTGGTGGTGTAGTGCCTAGGGCATTTAACTGCTAACCAGAAGGCTGGCAGTTAGTTCAAACCCACCAGCAACTCCTCAGAAGGAAGACTGGGTAATCTTCTTCCGTAGTGATAATGTCTCAGAAATTCAAGGAGGGGTGGCTGTGAGTCAGATCTAACTCAATGGCAGTGAGTTTGAGTTTTTTAAGGACAGGACCAATAGTATTTGCTGATGGTTTGGGTGGGGAGTGTGAGAGACAGTAGTTGAGAATGTCAAAGGAAAAGGACTCTTCTTGGCACTTAAATTTGGAAGAAATTTACTACATGGAATTTTACACAGCTGCTGTTTATGTCTTTGTGTGTCTAAGTGTACTTGTATCTGTAGGAATATATCTTATACTGGATACAAACTCCACTGAGTGGGGCAAAGACCACACTTATTCTATTTTGTATCATCAATGCCTAGAATAGATCCTTTTCTTGTTAGTATTTAATACATATTCATTTAAAAATGTGTATCTTATGGGGAAATTGGCATTGACTAAGAGTCATAGTTAGACAGCCAGACTAATGCAGCTGTTACCACTAAGCTGTACACTGGGGGGGGGGGAGAGTAAAATGGTACATAAGGTGTTTTATATAATTTTATAACTACAACAGAAGCAAAAAAAAAAAAAAGGCTAAAAGGTTATACCTGTTGACATTATTTAGGTACAACTAAATACTCCATTGGGAGCTCTGGTAGCATAGTGGCTAAGACACTTGCCTGCTAACCAGAGGGCTGGCGGTTCAAACCCACCAGCCACTCCTCGGAAGGAAGGTTGGGCAATCCTACTTCCGTAGTGATACTGCCTCGGAAACCCAAGGAAGGGTCGCTATGAGTCGGGTTTGATTCGACGGCACATAACAACAACAACAACAACAAATACTCCATTAGATTAGTTTTCTTGGTTTAAACATTTAGGGTCATGACTTCATGAGTTTATTCAGTCATTAACAGCCTATCACTGCTTTTACAGATTCTGTCTACCTCCTACTTTGGTGAGAAGCACCTGGGGTCCTAAAAGCTTGCAAGCAACCAACCAAGATACAACAATTGGTCTCTATTTACCTGGAACAGGAAAGGAAGGAGGAGACCCAGGAATTGGAGGAGGAAACGGACTGCAAGTTCAATTTCTTCCATAAACTATGACTTTTACTGCCATGAGACCAGAAGAAATGGATAGTGCTCAGCTACCACTACTGGACATTTTGATCAAGGGTCCAATAGATGATCTTTATATCTTGAATGCAAACTATCCCATGAAGCCATTAAACTAAACAACAGTTTAGCTCAATTAATAAAGAATGTTTTCCATGAGCATTGTACTTTTATAAAGAATTATCTACAGCATATGATTTTAAATTGAAAACAGTTAATGTAAAGCATGGAAGAGAACTTTAAAGAGGCAGAAAGTCTAAATTAATGGTGATGAAACAATACGGTTAGAAATAGAACAGTGACACAATGAAAAGTATGTAACCAATGTAATTGAATTGTTCATGTAGAAATTGTGAATGGATGTATGTATTGCCACCAAAATTAAACAAAAGAAGAAAAAACAAACCAACAAAATATGTACCTCAGATATTACAATTATAAGGATTTGGGAATAAAACTAAGAAACAGGTCTTACTTGTAGTCTCCAAAGTTCAAAAGTATTCATTTTTTTATTCCAAAAAGTAATTATTGAGTAGTGACAATATGTCAATCACTATGATGACTGTAAGTATCTTTGCTTCGGAACATTACATGCTTTTGTATTTAAATTTTTCAACACTAGACATGTTTTACTTTTACAAAAGAAGTAATAGGTTTTTAAAAATGCTACTGGGCAGGTCACTCAATTTTACCAGAGCAAAACCAAGATCCTGACCTTGCCTATCATGGGTTTTCTCTCTGATCCAGAGCTCTTCAAGGTAAATAAATACACTTACTGCTACCAAAACTCAATGTGTGAAATCATGTGTAAAAACATAAAGCTGTTTACAAACTAAAACTAAACACAGATAATGTAGCCAGTTATTCCTTCCAAACTCTAAGTAGAACAGAACATTTGGAGGCTACTGTCTGGAACTTGGAATAGTTTGTTGTCGTTGTTGTTAGGTGCCACTGAGTCATCTCCGACTCATAGCGACCCTATGCACAGCCGAACAAAGCACTGCCCGGTCCTATACCAGCCTCAGAGCCCTGCTACACCTGAGCCCATCGTTGCAGCCACTGTGTTAATCCAGCTTGTTCCCCTCCTTTGTTGACCCTCCACTTTACCAAGCATGACATCCTTCTTCAGAGAATGGTCCCTTCTGACAACATGACCAGAGTGGGTGAGATGAAGTTACTTAGATACTTACAATAATTTTTGCTTATGGGTATTTTTCCCATAAGCAGGACAAAGGGAATAAAAAATATGAAATTCAAAGCATTTCAATTGGAGTTCTCAAAATTTAGTGGTGAAATTGGATTACAATTTAAGAACACTAAATTTTCTACGGGAGCTCTGGTGGCATAGTGCCTAAGGCTTATTCTTATTTGCTTTTTATTTTCTCTGTTACCTTCTTATCAAATGCCCTACTCCACTGCTGGTTTGTTCTCTATTATCTGTCTGTTTTTCACAATGTCTAGCAAATATTTCAACCCCTAAACTCAGTAATGGAGCTTGTATCATTATCAGGGCTAGGACTAATAGAAAAGGGGAGGGGCATAAAAGAAATGGAAGTGGAAAAGGAAAAAGCACACATGGAAGTAACAAAGATGAGAGAGAAAGGAAAGATATACTGAGAGAAAAAAAAAAAAATGATGTGCACAGAATTAGTAGTATAGATGCTACAGAGAGAAGAGACCCTAGTTCTGAATGTGCCCCCCTGAAAGCTATGGCATGCACACAAGCACACATGCTCATATGTGCACTGTACAGTTTCCCAGGGCTATTGTACCAAAGTATCATGAACTGGATTGTTTCAAACAACTTGTTTATCCTTGCACAGTACAGGAGGCTAGTAGTCTGAATTAATTCAGGGTGATGACAGGTCCAAACTCTCTGCGGGCTCTAGGTTCCTCATCTTTTCCAGCTTCAGGTATTCCTTGGCTTCTGGCAGCACAACTCCAATCTCTGCCTCCCTCCTCACACAGTCTTCTTCCTCTGTGTCTGTCTGCGTCTCTTCTCCTCTTCTTACAAGGACACAGTCATATGGATCAGGGCCCATCCTAATGACCTTATCTTAACTAATAACACTGACGTGATTCCATTTCCAAATAATGTCACATTCACAGTTACTGGGGGTTCAAATTTCAACATTCCTTTTCGGGGGATACAATTCAACCCATTATATGCACAAAGACATACACACACACACATTTATTCCTGGGCTTTAACACACATATAGATTTACCTTGAAGCTAATAAAGGTTAAACTGCAGGGTTCATGATTTTATGGATCCTTTATAAGGGCCTGGGTCCTAGAAATGTATTCACATGATAATATATTTTGTAAAGTCTACAGAAGGAAGATGTTTTTGTATTCTTTTTCTTAAAGAGACCTCAAGTTGTGTAAACCCTAGGCCTGCAAAATCCTGAGTCTATCCCTGCTTCAATGCAGAATATTTTGATTCAGTGGGTCTGGGGATAGATGCTAGGATACGGTGTCTTCTTTTTTATTTATTTATGTATTTTCTTTGTATCTCCAAGCACTTTTGATATATAGCCAAGTTTGGAAATTACTGACAAAGGACTACAGAATGATCAGTTTAATGAGTCCCTGACATCTAGGTAGTATTTCTTTCTGGAGCTTTGCCACCATTGATTGGGACATAAACCATATAACACTATGTAGTTTGGAAAAAGCTGACAATTGGCAACATTCACTTCCATACTGCAGTGATGAATCACATAATCCTCTGTGCCCAGTAATTAACTATCCATTTGTATGTACTGGCTGTAGCGATATAGCTCTTTTCAATAAGGAAGGAAGGAAATTTGGACATAACATTAACAGTTGTTAATACCAAGCAAATAGAGTAAATTGGATTTATTAAAAAGAGTATGTGTGTGGATTTTTTCCCTAGGAGTTGATATCATTTGTCTAGCTTTCTAATTATAACTGGGACAGAAAATGGCTGAACCCAAAGACCTCTCACGGTATCTAATAAACTTTTACTTACAGGAAGAACATTTCTTGGGTTGGAGAATGACAAATAATTTACTAAGCTTTTCCTGAAAGATAGCTAAAGGTGTTTCACCTATATCCAGCTGATGAATTAGCTTTAGCTAATAATCAGTGTCATGAGACAGGGAAGAAGAAGCCTGTAATTACTTTGAAAGGAATGAAGGAATAGATCTGATAAAGAAACAAAATCAGCTAATTCCTCTAGTGGCATACTGAGTGGGAGAGAAGCTTATTTTACTGCAAGTTTAAAGTGAAAGAAAGATAGGGGACATCAGTAGTTTTTACCTGCCTGGCATCCATTACCTAGCCTCTAGTAATAAATCTTCAATTTTTTACTTATTGCATAGGATGGAGTTTGGAGAGTGTAAACAAAAGTTCCCTGTGTTTGTCAAACTGGGGGTGTATATGTATCCCGGGAGCTCTAGTAGCATAGTGCCTAAGGCATTTGACTGCTAACCAGAAGGCTGGCAGTTCAAACCCACCAGCCACTCCTTGGAAGGAAGGCTGGGCAATCTACTTCCGTAGAGATACTGCCTTGGAAACCCTAGGAGGGGTCGCTATGAGTCAGTTGAATCGACATGATAGGAGTGAGTGAGTATGCGCCCCAAACCTGATGTTGAGAAATAACACAAACTTGCAGATATATGAATCCTGCCTGGAAATGCAGGAAGAAAAACAGCTGGAGTTCATCCACCCAGATGGAGGTTTCCTGCGAGACTACCATTGGTCCCAGCTATCTTAGACTTTGTGTCCTTCCCTTTCAAAGCTGCCTATTTAGTTTTTATGTTGCTTATGAGAGTTACCCAATTTCTTCCCATGTATTTCTTTATTTTTTTTTGTTCTGTTTTTACTAGTAGCCTCTGTTGTTTTTTGTTGCAACCAAAGAATTTTAACTGATACAGAAAACTATGTACATGACAATTCAGCTATTCCCCACAACAACCTAAAAAAAAAAAAAAAATCAAAAAGATTTTCAGCAATACCCAGCTAAAAGAGTTACAACAGCAGAAAAGATGAATATGATTCAGTTAATAAACATTTGCTTTATTGGTATATATTACTGCAATATCTATACTCACCGCCAGTCAAATTAAGTTTCTTTAGTTTCCTATGATCTCTTTTAAAATGTTCTGAACAATGACTCTATTGATTTTGTACAAACAGCACAAACTTATTTTAAAAATTAAATCAATAAAGTGAAAAAAAAAAGAGAGAGGGAGAGAGAGAGAGAAACTTAAATACCCCAAATCCCACTATCCAGAAATATCATTGCTAACATATGGTAAGCATTCTTCCAGCACCTTCTGCATAGACAGAGAAAAGATAAAAATAATTTCAGAAAACTCATATCTAAGTATACATGCTTTTTAAGAAAAGCATTGAATTTATTTTTACTTGGATTTAATCAAAATAAAGGAACTGAATTGAAACTAAAGAATCCTAGAACTTCAATTATAGGTTTCTTATCATAAGAGAAAATAATTGTTAAAAGATTCTATGGAAATTAAGAAAAAAAATATGAAATCTTTAAGAATTTAAAACTATTAAAAAAAAAAAAATCTATACTTTAACTTTGGAAAGAATCCTTTGACTCCCTTCCAGGAAAGACAAGAAAAAATGGCAGGCTTTCCCACCCTCTTTCCTCCTCCCATATTTGTTAGCTAAATTATTATTTTGACATTGTGAGGTTTCAATTATTCTATCTGCTTTGTAAGCACAATTCCCACAGTTGTTTTGCACTGGTTTTATGTTTAAGCAGATTACAAACTTACATGGAGTTTCTCTATGATTTTTTTTTCATTCCTGAGATCTTTATTTTGATTAATATCTTAGTTGACTAGTTATTATATTTAAATAGTATTTTCTTTTTTATAGAAAGATCCTCACATATGCTCTTAATTCTTGTAAGCTATTTGTTCACCATGCTTAAAGGACAATGTGGCTAAGTAATACTTTTTGGGGCCATACTTTGTTTCCTTCAGGCTTTGTAGACAGGTTCTTTGGTTGTGCTGTTAAGTACCACCTGATTGCTTCACCTACATGTGTGATTTGCACTTTATGCCTGAAGTCATATGATTCTTCTTTTATCTCTTAGGATCAATATCTTTATCAGAGCACTTCTTGATTATTCAAGTAGTGATTTATGGTCCTGGAACTTGGCAGATCCTTTTGATTTTTGCAGCTTCAAAACAGAGGATTCATGTATTTTCGTCTTAGTCGGCTAGACCTCTTCTACCCCCACAATTGACACCCTCAATTAAAATGCTAGGTCACAGACATTAGGCATGATCCTATATCTGTTCCTCTCAGAGTCTTCTTCGACTGACTGGGGTTGGTTACCTGTGCAGAATATAGGGAGCTGAGTAATGAGCTAGACCAGTCTGCAGCAGCTACTTGGGAATCTGTGTCTACTATCCTCACCACAAATTTGTTATTTTCTTTACCCTGACATACTTGTCCCTTCAGGTTTCTAGGTACAAGAGGTCATGCATTACTTATAATAAAACATTTGACTCACATTTGTATTGAATTCTGGTATTTGATGTTCCTCCCCTCTTTCACTCACTTCACGCCTGGCAATCTCCTCCATTTGGAGGCAAGGAGACAAATGATGGAGATGGTTCATCAGCACAGTTTCTCTTTTAGTGGCCTCTTCCTTGACATTTTTGTGATGTGAAACTGGGTCTCTACCTGAACATCTCCACCTACTGTGTTGTTGGTGCACTATTGGAGAGACATGGCAGTAATCAAAGAATTGCTGTATGTGCCTTTCAAGGTAGGGATACCTACTTCATATTAATCAGAAGTATCCCTCCAGGTATTTTTTAAGAATTATGAAGTTAAAGAGCATCAATAATGGTGAGAAATAATAAATTATGCATAGAATTCTTGAACTTTAGTTTGACTAATATTTCTTGTGTAATTACTGCGTATAAAATAACAAAGGAAAAAAAATTATGGAAAGAAGAAATCCATTGTCTTTGCTTTCAGTATGATAGAATAAATAAAATAGAATACATTTATGTCATTATAATTGCGTCATATTCACGCTCAGCAAAAGTGGTATACTATGATCAAACTTCATTTCTCAATTTTTTTCTGAAGTTTACATTTGCCTCATATTTTTTAATTTTTAAAAAATGTTTTTTAAAGCAAGGCTTTGACACAGTTCTTTCCAGGTCAGTCATGGACAATGAAGTGAAACCAGAATGGATCTAAATTTGTAAAATATGTATGCACCAAAACAATAACTGAACAGGAAAAATTACAGGTTGGCACCTTCTTAGAAACTTCATCTCCCTCCTAGAAATAAGGTCAGCATGCACGTTGCACAGTAACAAAACCTCTTGACAGGCACAACTGGAAACAATGGTGCTTACCTCAAAGATGGGGGCCAACCGCATCACTTTGAATGGGTGTCTCTTTCCAGTCCTTACATTTATCTATTCTCCTGTCTCAGGCTCCTGAGAGGGCTCACTACACCTTTTCCAAGTCTCCCATTCCAGGGCTCTGACCCATAATTTTTCCTGTTCTGGTTATCATCTTGGTATACCCACATTTTATAAATATGGATCTGTTCCGATTTCACTGCATTGGCTGAACTTGTTCAAAGCAATTCAAAGGCCTATTTTAAAGGTCCCTACAGATAGTTCAAATACCTATTAGTATTTTTCTAAAAGCTCCAATACATAAAATAACTCATTAATTTCATTTCCTAACCACAGTCTCCTGTTCCGAGGCCCTCCCTCCTGCACCCCTCTATCCTCCTGCTTGCTGATGAATTTAAGACTCTCAGGTGTTTGTACACACACATTCTAGGACTTCCCTTTTCAGCTCTCTTATATATGTCATTTTCTGGATATCATGTCTTCCTTTATCATAATTTTTCCAATGTGGAGAAGAAACATATCTTCTTAACGGTTTGTGAGAAATAAAAAAAATGAGCCCTTAAATGTCTAAAATCATCTTTATTTCCTCATGTAATTAATAGTTGGGCAGTATGTATAGAATGCAAAATTGAAAATCATTTCTCCTCTGAAATTCAAATTCATCATCTTCTAGCTTCCCATATTGATTTTAAGAAATCTGAAGTCATTTTTATTTTTGATCTTTTTTTCTTGGGTAATTTTTAGACTTCTCTTCCCTTGACCTTGGAAATCTGAAATTTTATGATGATATGCCTAATATCGATATATTTTCTTGCATGATGCTGGACATTTGATGACTCATTAAATCAATTCTTTTTCAGCAATCTGTTGGTTTTTTAAAGATGCAATTTCTCTTTTTACCTCTAAGAATGACAGCTTTAGTTGTTTTTGCCTTATGGATATTTTATTTTTCTTATTATTCAATTAAAAATACTTCCTTTTTTAACAGCTTTATTGAGATATTATTCATATACCATGTAACTCATCCATTGTAAGTGTACAATTCAGTAGTTTTCAATCTATTAACAGAGTTGTGAAACTATCACCACAGTCGATTTTAGAACATTTTTGTCACTTAAGAAAGCATGCCCCTACTTCCCAATCCAACTCTACACACCCACTAATCTACTGACTTCACAGATTTCCCTATCCTTGACTTTTTTTATGAATGGACTCATACAGCATGTGATCTTTTGTGACTAGCTTCTTTCATCTAATATAATGTTTGTAATGTTCATCTATTTTATAGAAATCATCACTAATTCATTTCTTTTTATGGATAAATAATATTCCGTTGTATAGAGTCATGTGTTGAACTGTGTCCCCTCCCCCCAAAAATATATGTCAACTTGACTAGCCATGATTCCCAATACTATATAGTTGTCCTTTTCGTGATCTCATGCAATTATCCTCCATTTTGTGACATGTTGTACATCTTAACCTCTGTATGTTGATGAGGCAGGATCAGGGTGGTGTATATGTTGGGTCACAGCCTTACAAATGGGCATGATTCAAGTCCCACCCTTACTCAAGTCCCAGCCTGATGTAAGTCACACCTTTTTTTGAAGTCACAAACCCAAGGAGGGGTCGCTATGAGTCGGATCTCGATGGCAGTGCGTACCCTTACTCAAGTCACACCTTTGCTTGAGTCACATCTTTTATTTTATGAGAGAGAGAGAGAGAGAGAAGAGAGCAGAGAGGATGTTGTTGTTGTTGTTATGTGCCATCGAGTCAGACCCAACTTATAGTGACCCCTCCTTGGGTTTCCAAGGCAGTATCACTATGGAAGTAGATTGCCCCATCTTCCTCCCAAGGAGTGGCTGGTGGGTTTGAACTGTCGGCCTTCTGGTTAGCAGTCAAGTGCCTTAGGCACTACGCTACCAGAGCTCCCAGGCCTCATTACTACCAAGAAAGAAGAGCTTGGGAGCAGAGTGTGTCCTTCTGACTTGAGGTTCCTTTGATGAGAAACCTCCTACACCCAGGGGAAGATTGAGTCCAAGACACATGGAAATCTCCAAGGAACACCAGGAAACAATGGTCTTCTTCTGGAGTCTGTGTCCTGAATTTAGACTTCTAGCCTTCTAAACTGTGAGAAAATAAATTTGTTTATTAAAGCCTTTGCTGTGGTATTTCTATTATAGTAACACTAGATAACTAAGACATACAGATATACTACATTCTGTGTAGTCATTCATCCACTATTGGACACTTGGGTTGTTTCTACCTTTTGGTAAGTATGAAACATTCTATTACAAACATTTGGGTCCATGTTTTTAAATGGTAATATGTTTTCATTTCTCTCGGGTATAAACCTAGGAATGGAACTGCTGGGTCACATGATATTCTGAATTTTTTGGGTGCAGTGGTTAAAGTACTCAGCTGTGAACTTAAAGGTTGGTGATTTGAATTCATCAGCTGCTCCATGGAAGAAAGATATGGCATCTGCTACCGTAAAGATTTACAGCCTTGCAAACTCTATGGGGCAGTTATACTCTGCCCTATAGTGTTGCCATGAGTTGGAATAGACTAAATGGCAGTTAGTTTAGTTTTTATCATTTTTAATGATAACTCTGCTTAATTGTTTGAGGAACTGCAGGACTGTTTTAGAAAACCTAAAGTTGTTTTATTTTTCTTCCCCTGTTATCTGAATTGTCTCTATTTCCTCTGGGTCTCATTTTCTCTTATCACATCTCTTATTTTTGTTGTTGGAAGCTTTTCTCAAATGTTTGGTCAGCTAAGGCTTTTTGACATGTCACTCAGGCTTTCTAGGGTGTCTGACAACCTCTCAGCCCTGACCCTTGCAAAGGTTCTATGTGGGCAACAAGCTCACCTCTCTCTGAGCATCTCTCTGAAGGCATTTAAGTTATGAATTCTTTTGCTTTGCTAACACAGTTTTCACTCCTCTTTCTGATATCTGTGTTCTAAAAATACCTGGAAATATCTCAATCTCTTTTGCTTTCTTTGTCTTAAAAAATATACCTTTAATGTTATGTTAGTCAGATTTTAGGAAAGAGAAAAGATAAATATACGTGTTCTGTCAGCTATTTTAGTTGGTGAGAAAAAGAATGGAGAATCTATGGTCTTTCTTAATTGTTTCCACTTTTAGGCATTCATTAAAAATTGCTTCCTTTGGGGTTGAATGAAGTATATAATTAAAGGAAAGGTCAGTCTCTTTACATGTCTATATGTTACATATCCTGCCTGTTAAAAGCAAAAATGAAAGGCAGAGTAAAAGCAGGACAACTTGGCATCAAGGGTCAGCAGGGTATCCTGGGAAACGTAAGTAAATTTAATAATTAAATAATAGTATCTTTTTAGTTATTCTTTGTTCCTGTGCCATTACTCTGTTCTATAGTACCTAAATTTAGGTTCACCTATATGGGTAAAGACTATTTGAAAAATGTAAGTTGTATACATTGAGATGTACTTTAACTATTTTATCAACCAGAGTGTTATATTTCCCATTGAGTGAAATAATATTAAATCCCAGATACTTGGAAATTCTCCATATATATCCAAAGAATAGTTTCTATAACTTGAATATTCTTTTGGTAACATATTTGAGAAAATTTTTCTGAATTAACCAACATCCTACATGCACTGAATGTTTTTATTTTAAGATATTTAAAAATAAGCAAGTAAACACCTGGTGTTTAATGGAAAACAGTATTTTCAGTAAAGAGATTATTTTTACTAAAATAAGTACATTAATATGGGTTGATTCAGTGTGTCATTTAGTAAGAGACTTCAACTCTGTTTCATTGTATAAAATCTTGATGAAATAGTATTGTGTTTCCATTACTTCATTCCATCATCTACCCACAATATATGCAATAGTTATTAAATTCAGCCAACTGCTTTTCAGGTCCAGAGAGACATCTTCAAGAAAGAAGACTACAACTGACAGTTCTCCTAAATCAGTAATAACATAAATATTTATACATACAGCTATAAACCAACTATTACTAGTTTAAGCAATGCAATTTATCCTTGGTGATAATAGCTTTGAAAGGTAAAAAGTAGAATTTAAATATTTTAGGTCTCTGAAATGTTACGCTTTCCATACAAACAAACTGTTCCAACTAAAGAAGAGCAGATAATATATTTCTCTATCTACTAATTATTAAAATTTTTTTTTTTCAGATACATGTACATACATATCACTATGCGCTGAAAAATTGTATGTGTGTTCCAAATACAATACTTGGAAGAACAGCTCAGATGTGCAGGAAAGCAAAGATCTAAAATGAAATTTTATCCACAAAGCTTCTTTTTAAGTCCTTTGCATTTACTGAAGCTTCTTATAAAGTTCACTGAATTTGAGGTGATGGTCTCTTTTTAAAGTGAGACTTATAAAAGTAGGAAGTTGCGTCTATAGAAGAGAACTAGATAAAATACAATGTAGTTAATTTCTAGAACCTATTTTATTAGATGTTGAATAGAATAAGCCTCTCCAAAGAGAGCGCTACACCTCAAGGGATTAGAAGATTTGTAAAGCTACTGTCCTCTCAATGAAGGGCTTATCGACTGCAAAATATTTTCAATTATTTCACTCACTGTATATTACCACAACCATGAACACAAGCTACATTTCAGTCTGTAATAAAGCATGCTGCTGTGTACTTTAATTCCTTTTGTAAGATTCCCATAATATCTGCAAGTATTCTTCAGCATATTATGAATTTTATTAACCCAGGTAAAGGACTGTCTCATTTATTTGGAATTGCTGAGAAAGAAGGAGCTCCATATACATGAAATATCCAAATATCAGAAGCTTACTGATCTACAGTAGGTTAACTCATATGAAAATAAACGCTTCTGTGGGTCAAATAGAAGTGCTGCTGATGCGGTAGTTAAAGCATTTGGCTGCTAATCAAAAGGTCAGCAGTTAGAATCCACCAGCCACTCCAATAGGAGAAAGATAAGGCAGCCTGCTTTCATAAAGACTTACAGTTATAAACAAAATATTATTAGTTTGTAACTAATGATAGTTTGTAAACTAATAGTTTGTAACTACAACTAATAGTTGTAAATTATTATTAGCTTTAGAAACCCTATGGGGCAGTTCTACTCTGTCCTATAGAGTCACAATGAGTTGGAATCAACTTGATGGCAGTGGGTTTGGATTTTTGGTGGGTCAAAAATTGTTAAATATCAGAAATTGTATATGAAAAGTATATATAGAAGTAAATTAAGATATATGAAAAAAAAAGTACATAAAGATATTTTCAGGTAGTCTTCAAGAGTGTATTGTTTTCACGTAGATGCTTTACTTTATGGACTGATGAAACCACCTCTGAGATACCATACTTTGCTTAGGCACTGAGGGAAAATCCTAACTTAGTGTTTTGAAATATTAAGGTGTTAACAATCTTGACTGCAGCTCCTTCTCTAAAAAAGAATGTTGCGATAGGATAATGTACATGGCAGCAGCTGTTGTGGCCTATGTTTCTGTTTCTTCTAATTACAGTAATCTACTACTAATAAATATTTCTTAAAAATCGATGCTTTGATGCCATATTGTAAATAAAATTTAAATATGTTTTTAAAAAACTATCTTGCCCTTTACTCCTGAAGAATCTGTTCATTCTTATTTTATAGACTGTTGTGACAAATGATGATGATCTGATTTCATAAGCTGTCCAGCAAACATTGGAGCCACTGAAAAACAGGATAATAACAAGGGAAAATAGAGAAACCCATGTTGTTGTTGTTGTTATGTGCCGTGGAGTCATACCTGACTCATAGCGACCCTTCCTTGGGTTTCCAAGGCAGTATTACTACGGAAGTAGATTGCCCCATCTTCCTTCCGAGGAGTGGCTGGTGGGTTTGAACCGCCAGCCTTCTGGTTAGCAGTCAAGTGCCTTAGCCACTATGCTACCAGAGAAATCCATAGAAAGACTCAAAAATCACAATGTAGTGCAGGAACAATTAGAGCAAAGATTCCAAACTAGTGGTCCAGAGATGGGCCATATTCTTCCCAAAACATATTTTGGTTAGCTTCTGCAATGTTCATCTACACAGTGTGTTTGGTTTGTATTTTGTTTGTTTGTTTGTTTCATTGCCAATATTTAAGTATACAGTGATTCACATTTTAAAAAATTGAGTTCCAGCTCTCTTGAAGAATTGATAACAATAACAACAGTTCCCCATGATGAGACTGAATGGGGTGTGATCACTTCCAGGGTAGAATCTGCTGTGAGCATCTCATCAGTTGAAGGGGAGTTGCCTTCAGGCTGTGGCCTGTTTCCAGTATACATGGAAGAACTTTGGGAAAGGTATCTGGCTTTTTGCTCCTTCAATGTGGACTATCATCATCTCTAGTCCCCAGATATGAATCAGTGGCTTGCCACGTTGCTTGCCAATCTTGGAAGTAAGTGTTGCCTTCGTAGCCTGTGAGCCAACAATCTGCTATTTTATCTGCCAATCTTGGATTTGTCAGCCTCAGCAGCCAACAGTCTGCTATAAAACCAAAACCAAACTCACAGTCATTGAGTTGATGTCAACTCATAGTGACCCCCATTGGGTTTCTGAGGCTGTAAATCTTTAAAGAAGCAGACTACCTCATCTTTTTCCTGTAGAGGAGCTGGTGGTTTTGAACTCCTGACATTTTGGTTAGCAGCCAAATACCTTAACCATTACAACACCAGAGCTCCTGCAGTCTGCTATGTTGGTGGTGTTGTTATGTGTCGTTGCGTCAGACCCAACTCATAGCCACCCCTCCTTGGGTTTCCAAGGCAGTATCACTATGGACGTAGATTGCCCCATCTTCCTTCCGAGGAGTGGCTGGTGGGTTTGAACCGTCAGCCTTCTGGTTAGCAGTCAAGTGCCTTAGGCACTAAGCTACCAGAGTTCTGCCTGCCAATCTTGAGTTCATCAGCCTCGGTGGCCGCATGAGACAAGGGAAGCCCCTAGCTTGACATCTGATCCACAGACTTGGGACTTACCAGCCTCTACAACTGTGTGAGCCATTTCCTGGAAAGAAATTTTTCTTTCTCTCTCTCTCTCTCTCTCTCTATATATATATATATTAAGGAGCACTGGTGATGTAGTGGGTGAGGCAGTCTGCTGCTGTAAAGATTTATAGCTTTGGGAAACCCAATGGGAGTTGCTATGAGTCAAAATCAACTTGATGGCATTGAGTTTGGTTTTGGTATACATACATATACATATATATGAGTGTATACACACGTATGTGTCTATATATACATATATGTGTGTGTATGTGTGTATATATATATACACATACATACATATATAAATAAACTTTACTGGTTTATTTACATAAATAAACTTCTCTAGAGAACCCAGCCTAAGACAATTGCTGTTTTCATGGGTGATGCTTGTGGATGGAAGTAAAATGAAATCTTTGACAACTTCAGTATTTTATCCATTTGTCATAATGTTGTTTATAACAATAATGTCCAATTGTGAGGATTTTTGTTTTCTTTATGTTGAGGTATAATTCATGCTGAATCCTATAGTCTCTGATCTTCTTCAGTAAATGCTTCAAGTCCTCTTCACTTTCAGCAAGCAAGGCTGTGTCATCTGCATATCGCAAGTTCTTAATGAGTCTTCCTCCAATCCTGATGCTGCATCCTTATTTATATAATCCAGCTTCTTGAATTATGTATTCAGCATACAAATTGAGAAAGTATGGTGAAAGAATACAACCCTGATGCACATCTTTTCTGAATTTAAACCTCTTGTTCTGTTTGAACAACTGCCTCTTGGTCTAGGTATAGGTTCTGCATGAGCACAATTAAGTGTTCTGGAATTCCATTCTAGGCAATGTCCCATAATTTCTTATCATCTACACAGTCAAACGCATTTGCTTAGTCAATAAAACACAGGTAAACATCTGGTATTCTTTCCTTCCAGCCAAGATCCATCTGACATCAGCAATGATATTCCTTGTTCCATGCCCTCTTCTGTCTTTAGCTTGAATTTCTGGCAGTGCCCTGTTGATGAACTGCTACAACAGTTTTTAATTATCTGCAGAAAAATTTTACTTGTGTGTGACATTAATGATGATTTTCAATTCTTTCTGCATTCTGTTGGATCATCTTTCTTTAGAATGGGCACAAATATGGATCTCTTCTGGTCAGTTGGCCAGATAGCTGTCTTCCAAATTTCTTGGCATAGACAAATGAGTGCTTCCAGTATTGCATCCATTTGTTGAGACATCTCTGTCAATTCCTAGACTATTGTTTTTCACCAATGCCTTCAGTGTAGCCTGGACTTCTTCCATCACTATTACCTGTTCTTGATCATATGCTACTCCTGAAATGGTTGAACATTAACAAATTCTTTTTGGTACAGTGATTCTGTGTATTCCTTCCATTTTCTTTTGATACTTCCTACATCATTCACTATTTTGCCCATAAAATCTTTCAATATTGCATCTTGAGGGCTGAAGTTTTTCTTCAGGTATTTCAGCTTGAGAAATGCTAAATGTGTTCTTCTCTTTTGGTATTCTAACTCCAGGGCTTTGCACATTTCATTATGATATTGTATTCTGTCTTCTCAAGCGCCTTTTGAAATCTCCTGTTCAGCTCTTTTACTTCATTATTTCTTCCATTTGCTTCAGTTCCACATTCAAGAGCAAGTTTCAGAGACTCTTTTGACATGAATTTTGGTCTCTTCTTTCTTTCCTGTCTTTTTAATGACCTTTTGCTTTTTTCTTCCATGATGTCCTTTATGTCATCCCACAACTCATCTGCCCTATGGTCATTAGTGTTCAATGCATCAAATTTACTCTTGAGGTGGTCACTGAATTCAGATGGGATATACTCAAGGTCATACCTTGGACTTGTTTTAGTTTTCTTCACCTTCAGCTTGAACTTGCAAATAAGCTATTGATGGGCTGTTCTATAATTGGCCCCCAACCTTGTTCTGAGTGATGATAATGAACTTTTCCATTGTCTCTTTCTAAAGATATAGTCTACTTGAATCCTGTGTCTTCCATCTGGTGAGGTTCATGTGTATAGTCACTGTTTATTGTTGTTGAAAAAAAAAAGGCATTTGCAATGAGTAAGTCTTCGGTCTTACAAAGATCTCTGGTGTCATTTCTATCACAAAAGACATATTTTTCAACTACCTATCCTTCTTCTTAAGGAGCTCTCATAGTACAGAGCCTAAGACATTTTACTGCTAACCAGAAGGTTGGTGGTTAAATTCAGCAAAATTCAGCAGCTGCTCTGTGGAAGGAAGATAGTACAATCCACTTCTGTAAAGATTTACTGCCTTGGAAACCCATTGGGGGTCACTATGAATAGGAATTAACTTGATGGCAGTGTGTTTGGATTGGTTTTTTATCCTTCCTCTTTGTTTCCACCTTTCACCTTCCACTCAGCAGTAATTATCAATGTATCTTGATTGCACGTTTGGTAAATTTCAGACTACAAAATTGGTAAAAAATCTTCAATTTCTTCATTTTTGGCATTAGTGGTTGGTGCAAAAATTTGAACGATAGTTGTAGTGCCTAAGGCATTTGACTGCTAACCAGAAGGCTGGCAGTTCAAACCCACCAGCCACTCCTTGGAATATTCTTTTTGATGATGAGTGAGATGATTTTGCTCTTCAATTTGTCATTCATGGCTTAGTAGAGCACATGAATGTCTGATTCAAAATGGCCAATACTAGTCCATTTCAGCTCACTAACATCTAAGATATTGATCTTTATGCACTCTCTTTAATTTTCGATGACTTTCAATTTTCCTAGATTCATACTTCATACATTCCCCATTCCTATTATTAATGGATATGTATGGGTGTTGCTTCTCATTTTGAGTCATGCCATATCAGCAAATGAAGGTCCTGAAAGCTTTACTCCATCCATGTCATTAAGGTCAAGTCTACTTTGGGGAAGCAGCTCTCCCACAGTCATTTTTTGAGTGCCTTCCAATCTGAGGGGCTCATCTTCTGGCCCTATATCAGACAATGTTCCATCTAGACCCCTCTCCAGAGCTCCACACTGCATTTCTGGCTCCAGACCTTCATCTGAACGCCTCAAATGCATCCAAATGCAACATATCCAAAAATAAACCCAGTATTCTTAACTCAAAACCCATTTTCACTTTTATTCCCTTTTAGGGTGAAGGCACCACCACAATCTCATTGCTCAGATCAGAGACAAGAGAAGCATCCTTTCTTTATTCCTCCTCTTGCCTGGCATTCATATTCAATCAGTAACTACCTATTGATTCTTTTTCCTAAGTAGCTCTTCATTCAGTCTCCCCCAGCTTCTCTACCCTGACTCTCCCTGCCTTAATTTGCATTCTCATCATCTTTTGCTAAGCCATGAGCCAATCTAATTGGTGTTCTGCCTCCCATCTTGCCTCACACCAACCTGGCCTTCATAAAAAAGAAACTTTGTGAAATTTTACTCCTTAGTTTCAATGTCTTTTTGATGTAAAAGACATTATTGCATTTAGTTATTAAATATAATACCAAGCATATTTAAAAGATGAAAGAAAACCTTGCCTACTTGTACACAAAAGCAAGAACATCAAAAATACTAGATACTTCAATTTGTTTTCAACATCCACTGACAATCAGATTTTGTTGTTATTAGGGTCTGTATACTTGTCGGTATGAGTCGGGTCTGACTTGACGGCACATAACAACAACAACTTAGATTCTTAATGGAATGTTTATGTATGCCAATAATCAAATATAATAATAAAAAACAAACAACAGTAAAGTCATTAAAGCAACAAAGGTGTAAAACAACAACTTCTTCAATGCTTATGCATTATCACTCTGAGAAAATATTAATTATGCTGAATTGATATTAGACTTTCTACTTATGTGTGCTCTGACAGTGATATTCCAACATACTTTTGAAGACCCTCAACACCGGTGAAGTACCTCTGGGTTCAACAATTACAGGTAGAAGGTGAGGGGAGTGAAGGAGGGAAGCTGAGGGAAGAGGCAGAAAGAAAGGGCAAGCCTTCAGGAGAGTAGGATTCTTGACTTCTTGATTCTGTCTCAAACAAGGCAGCTCAACTTTTCTTTGTGACATGTATTATGGTTCTTCATAAGACATAATTGTAAAAAGGTAATACTTAAAATCATTTAAAAGCTATTGCTCCACAGCCTACACATTTTTAAAGTAGATGAAAGACATTTTAATTCAATGTAGAGCAATTAATTGTTTACATATGTAATAAACCCAGCATTCAACTACATAATCATTAACATAAAACCATGCCCTCTTTCATAAGTATAAAACTGTCTATTTTGTGTTTTTTGGTTAAAGATATTCTGCTTACAAAATACTTGATATATTTTACAAAGAGTTTATCTCAAACTTGAGATATTAATCTGATCAATTCCTTTTGCTTTGATTTCTCATAAAATCTATTTTTGATTACTGAGCAAGAGAATCCTTAAAATAAGGTATTTGGAATACCTCTTCAGACTTCTATGTTAATATTTGTTTAATAATATAAATATACTGTGACAATGAGACTTTAACATACGTCAAATACATATAGTTGCAGACATATATGGTTAAGTACAGCCAGCATCAGGCAAATCTGAACATATCATCACAACATATACACATATATATCTTCTCTTTGGATATATATATATATATATATATATATATATGAAGCTGTAACTTGCTCACACTAGAAGATCATTTTCAAGCCTTTGTCCATCTGGAATTATTTTCATAATGGAATTTCATTTCATATTTTTGGGGTGGAGACTTGTCTTTTAATAAATTCTGTATGTTTCATATTTTCTCTGGGCCTCACCTGCCGCAGGCAGCTGTGGCCTCCCATGGTAATTTGTGGGTCTACCTTTGTGTATAAGTGCCTCTGGGCAACATTTCTTGAGAATGAAGTATGGGACTGCAGTCAAACTCAGCAGCAATATAAGGGCATGACCACACTGGGAACCAATCTAATATTATGCCCAAAGGAACTGAAAAGGAAGAGAGGCAGACTGCATGCCTAGAGCAAACCTCTTTTTTTTTTTCTCGAAGAATTTAGCAAATCTGGTTAAATTCCCTAGATCCAAACGTATATTTTCACCTTTCTTGAAAACTAGATGACAGGCCAGTCAAGTAATGAAAAAAATATCTACACATATATATTTTTCAAAAGCATTTTCTTTAAACATCACAGGTATTCAATGTATGTTCTATTTACATGCCCATGATAAATATAAATAAAATATATTTAGTGTTTATTGCTTAAAACTTTGCATACAAAGGCAGAATGGATAAAAACTATTTTACATAAAATAAGAGATGTCAATATAGCACCCATCTTTGTATAAAGCACTATGAATACACACAATAACACAATAACATGTGTTATGTACACAATAACAACAAAAAGAATGATAGTTTATGAATATTGGTGGTGTACTGCCTAAGGCATTTGACTGCTAACCAGAAGGCTTGCTGTTCAAACCCACCAGCCACTCCTCAGAAGGAAGACTGGGCAATCTACTTCCATAAAAATTTACCATATTGGAAACCCAAAGAGGGTCACTATGAGTCGGAATTGACTCAGTGGCAGTGAGTATTATTATTTATTTATTTATTTAGGTTTAACATATACTAAGTTGTTTTGTATATATTTACTCAATTAATCCTCATATCATTCTTGGGATGTAGATCTTATTTATATCACATAAGTGAGGAAGCTACATTTCAGATGTGGTTGAACCATTTCTCCAAAGACCACAGTTATTAAGAGGCAGAGATAGGCCTGAAGACCATGTCTGTCTGACTACAAGACTCCCAACATGTCACCACATACTACTGGATAATTAGATAAAATTCATAAAAGCAAGAAGCAAAAAAGGTTTGGGTGGGGAGAACATGTCTAGGAACATGGCTTATAAATGTGAATTGTTATTCAATAATAAAATAAAGTAACCAAAGAGATTTAAAAGCTAAGGAATAGGATAACCTTTCATTAAACAGTCTGAACAAGACAAGGAAAGTATGCATTCAAAAACATTATGCAATATTTGGGTAGCTTATAATACTACTATTACATCAAACTTAATTTTCTTTCAATTAAGCATATCTCTAAAATAGCTTCCCTTCTGCATGGAAAGGAAAGTGATACTGAAATGCAAGGACAGACAATTCCTAGTAAGACACAGAAATATAGTCAATTTTTGAATCAGATTTAATATCTTAGTAAAATAGATAAAAACTCCCATGACATGTCTGATGAATAGGGGGAAATATTAATAGCTAATTTGCACCTTTCTACCCCTTTGTCCTCTACCTTTCCTTGACCACATCATCCATTTACACCTCACACATCTACCTTGTAAAGATCTATGAAGTGTGACTACAACGTAATTAATAAGGAATGGTCTCAAAATATGACTACTTTGAAGGAGATAACAGTTCTAGTATGTTGGTTAAATGTCAGATATTACTTTAGAGATACTCTTTGTGTATGTCAAATGAAATTATGTTGTAGTAGCAAATGCATACATACAAGCTCAGTACTAAACATTCACAGCATAATCTGGCTTAGCCCAGGTGCAAATATGTCTCTTCACAGCAAAACAGATAAACAAATGGAACAAAGCAAGCAAACAACAAACCATTATGATTCTAGCTGACATCTCGTATACCTGGTAATATGCTAAGAACTAATTGCCATGCATTTTGGTTGTTTAGTTAGATATAGTTGGATATTTGCTGATTCCAGCAATATTCAAATAACGTGTCCCACATGCAGAGAAATTCATTCATTTATTTAACAAATAACTATGAGTATCTACTAAGTTTCAGGTAAAATTTTAGGTGCTAGAATATGAAAGAATAAGTTTATGGGAGATAGTTTTAAAATATACAATTATTAAGGTAAAAATATCAACATATTCAAA
>NW_006921937.1:249024-268245 GCF_000298275.1 Orycteropus afer afer
TATGTGAACAAAAACCTGTATAAAATTAATTCTTTAATAAAAGCTATGTGTTCAAAGAGAAGGAGAAACATATATAGGCTGGAGTAGTCAGGAAAGACTTCATAGAGGTGGGCCATGAACTGAGCTGTGAAGCATAAATAGGCTGAGAAGTTATGGAAGGACATTCTAGGAAGGGAGCCAAGGGTAGCAAAGACTGTATCATGGGAATGCACATGGTAGATCAGAGTTCAACAGTATATCAGTGAGCATATGAGTCTACAGAGAGAAACAATGGACATCAAGGTGGGAAACATAGTTTGGGTTATTTCTAGGAGGGTCTTAAATGCTGTTTTGGGAAGTTGTAATCCCCAATAGCCTCACAGTTGCATGAGTGATCTCCATTTAAGATGGTTCTTTCTGCTGTGCAAGCACACCTTTGCAGGTGGCAGCACAGCAAGTGGCCCTGGTGATAGATTCTGCCCCTCTGCTGATTACGATTAAACGAACCTGTGATGATTTCACTTGTGCATTTAAATTAACATAAAAAGATGTTTAGAGTAACCTGTATTGAGACTGTAGGAAAAAAAAAAAGAACAAAATTAAATGGAATTCTATACTATGAATCAATGTTGATTGAGTGAAATTGCAGTGAAGGAAGTATTTCCGTCAGAGCATTTTGAAAATTCATTATTAACTCCTTTAAGTGGTTCCTGAGTATTTCAGAAAGAACAACTGAGCCAAGCTTCCATGGAAAGAACCACAATTTGTGCATAGTTCTTCAAGACTGTCAAATTAGGTTCAAATAATAATACCCACTGAATGTGAACAATATTTATTGCTCAGTGGCTGCACATAACTTGCATATTCTTTAGACTAACAGAGCTTCGGACCATAATTAGCTGCCTTGCATAATGAGAGCATGGAACTTTAGAAAGGTGCTTGAATGAAATCATCTTCAAACTCTTTAAGCAACAATGAGAATGATGGAAATACAAAGAATAGCCATTAGTTCCGCAGGCTTTTGAAACATCTTTCCCCTGAAATTAAACATTTCTCTAGCCTACCCTGAATCAAGCGTAAGTTGCTAATTCTTACTTTCCTCACTAATTAAGGCCTTTTTGCCTTAGGGATTATTCAAGAAACATAATACAAATGGCAGCATCTCCTTCCTACTTTCACCCAATGAATTCTGAGACTCTTCAAATAAAATATAAAGCTCAAATCCAGACACCAGTGAGGTAAGTGAAAGGGCTGCATAAAAAGATGGGGGAGGCTGCTAAAGTTAACCAATGTTAACACTGTTGTCCCCAAAGGATCTTGTTCAGAAATTCAGCAAGCCTCATGCTTGTGGCACAGGGACCACACCACAGCTACCCTCTATTTCAAGGAGGTTTAAACATTTCAGGTTATAAGTCAGTAACATTAAGAAAGGTAAAAAAAAAAAAAAATTATAATCACTTTACTACCAGTTGATGTAAAATGACTTAATACATATGAATATATTGGTTGTATTCTAAGAATCTGACTTCTTTAGGAAAGTAAAGTCACTAAATTATTCCTGGAGAGCTATGTACTTTGGACTAAAGTGACCTCACTACAGCCATTCAAATAAATGAAGTTCAGAATCTCCAACATCATTTGCTTGTCATGTGGTGGGGGTTATGGGGAAGAAGGTTACACAAATTGGATGAAGACTTGGTTATGTGGGATTAGGGAAGAAAACTATTCGAGGAATTCAAAGAAAGAAACATTTAAAACAAGAAAAGGAATAACAGAGTTGGGGATGACTCCTGAAAAGTAAGAAAGAAGCAAATGAAGTTAATTAAACACCCCACATTCTTAAATACATAATCAGTGACAAATTAAATACACCAGGATTCCTACTTTACTTATAGATGAAGAAGGCTAGCAGAGACATATAAGGCTGGTTGTTTGGTCTTCAAAAGTGCAGAATGAAAAGCAGTATGGTGTAGTGGAGAAAGTCCACTAAAAACTATCTACCACCTACAGCGAGCATCACATTTGATGTGGAAACAATGTAAGCATCCATTCAGGCGAGAAATGAGCTGGAGATGCCTCTCACATCTCAGTATCCAGCATGTTCATGGTCTCAGACAATGTGAATAAAACAAGAAGAAATATGAGGCATCAGAACCTTCACTGAAGAAGACATCCAAACAACCAACAATGTGAAAATATGAATGTTCATCATCATTAGCCATTCCAAAAACTTCAAACTCACTGCCATTGAGTTGATTCTGACTCATAGCAACCCCCATTGGGTTTCTGAGGTTGGAAATCTTTATGGAAGTAGACTGCCCTATCTTCCTTCCACAGAGTGGCTGGTGGACTTGAACCGCTTACCTTATGGTTAGCAGCCAAATGCCTTATCCATTACACCACCAGAGCTCCTTATCATTAGCTATCAGAGACATACAAATCAAAACTACAATGAGATACCATCTTACCTTGGCTAAAATGACACTGATTAAAGAACAAACAAACAAAAACAACAACATATGTTGATGAGAATGTGTGGAGATTGGAATTCTTATCTATTACTGCTGGGACTGTAATATGTTACAACCACTATGGTAAATGGTATGGTACTTTCTCAGAAAACTAGAAATTGAATTACCCTAAGATCTAGCAATCCCACTCCTAGGTATATACCTTAAAGACCAAAAAATAATGACATGAGCATCCATATGCACAACTATGTTCGCTGCTGCCTTATTTTCATTTTTCACAATAGCAGATACATAGAAACAACCAAAGTGTTTATCAACTGAAGAATGGATAAGCAAATTGTGGTACATACATACAATGGAATACTATGCAACCATAAAGAATAATGATGAGTCTGAGACTCATAAGATGGACTGGAAAGGCATAATGCAAAATGAAATAAGTCAAGCATAAATATTATACGATCTCTGTTTTATAAGAAAACAGATACAGAGAGACCAATGTTCGCTAGTTACTAGGGGTAGAGAGATTGGGGTACACACTTTATAGAGTATGCATAGTAGTTATTTTTGGTGATGGGTAAAATGGCACCAAATGTGGATGTAGTGAGCACAGCACAATCTAAGTTTGAGCACTTATGGATGGCTATAGGCAAACTGGTATATGGGTAGGTATAGATGTATATATAGGTCAGAACAGATAGAAGTATGTACAGGTATGTGGAAATATAAATGTGTGGGTCCAGGCACATATATTTATTGAAGACACAAATAAGGATACTTAGATACTTCTCACCCCTAATCAAATACCTTTCAACATTGGTTTTCAGGGGTTTGAAGGCTTAAGACTATAGTCTCATGGTACAACTCAGTCAACTGGCATAGCATAGATCATAAAAATCACGATCTGCATCCTAATGAAGTGAGTAGCATCTGGCACATTAAAAGCTATGAGTAACCTCTTGGATCTCAAAACCTACTATGTAGCCACAGTAGTCAAAACAACCTGGTACTGGTACAGTGACAGACACAGAGACCAGTGGAATAGAATTGAGAACCCAGAAATAAATCCATCAACCTGTGGTCAGCTGATTTTTGACAAAAGGCTGAACTCCATTACATGGGGAAGAGATGGTCTCTTTAACAAATGGCACTGGCAAAACTGGATATCCATTTGCAGAAAAATGAAACAAGATCTATATCTCATACCATACACAAAAACTAACTCCAGACGGATCAAAGACTTAAGTGTAAAACCTAAAACTATAAAGTCCCTCAAGGAAAAAATAGGGGCAAATTTAGGGGCCCTAATTTATGGTATAAATAGACTATCAAGCATACCCCAACATGCACAAACAACAGAAGATAAACTAGATGAATGGGACCTTCTAAAAATTAAATTTTTATTGCTTCAAAAGACTTCTCCAAAAAAGTAAAAAGAAGACCTACAGACTGGGAAAAAATATTCAGCAATAACATATCTGACAAGGAATTTATCTCTAAAATTTATGGAAAACTCTAACACCTCAGCAACAAAAAGATTAACAATCCAATTTAAAAATGGGCAGACGACATAAGTGGACACGTCACCAAAGAGGATATTCAGGTGGCCAGCAAATACATGAAGAAATGCTCACTATCATTAACCATCAGAGAGATGAAAATCAAAACAACAATGAGATACCATCTCACTGCAGTGGTAATGACAAAGTTCAACAAGACAGAAAATAACATATGCTGGTGAGGATGTGGAGAGATTGGGACTCTCATACACTGCTGGTGGGACTGTCAAATGATATAATCACTGTGGAAAGCAGTATGGCAATTCCTTAAAAAGTTAGAATTAGAAATACCATTTGATCCAGCAATCCCATTACTAGGTGCATATCCTAAAGAAGTTAGAGTCAGGACAAGAACAGACATATGCACACCCATGTTAATTGTAGCACTATTTACAACAGCAAGAAGATGGAAACAACCTACGTACCCATCAACAGCAAAATGGATAAGCAAAGTATGGTACATACACATAATGGAATACTATGCAACACTAAAGAATAACGTAGAATCTGCAAAATACCACATAACATGGATGAACTTGGAGGACATTATGTTGAGTGAATAAGTCAATCGCAAAAGGACAAATATAGTATTAGTTCATTACTGTAAAAAGTCAAGGAAAGGTTTATATATGGAAGGGAACTTTGTTGGTTACCAGGGGTGGTATATAATACCAGAGGTGGGAGGTGAGGGAAGGGAACATTGCAAAAAGAAAAAAATGCATTGAGCCATGTAACTTTAGTTTTGTGTGTTTCACTGTACATAAATTATATTTCAGTAAAATGTATTAGGGAGCTCTGGTAGCTTAGTGCCTAAGGCTCTTGACTGCTAACCAGAAGGCTGGTGGTTCAAACCCACCAGCCACCCCTCAGAAGGAAGGTTGGGCAATCTACTTCTGTAGTGATACCTCCTCGGAAACCCAAGGAGGGGTTGCTATGAGTCGGGTCCGACTTGACAGCACATAACAACAACAACAACAACAAAATGTATTAAAAAAAGAGAAGAAGAAGAAAAGCCATGAACAACCATCTACAATACAGCTAACAATTTCTATTCATCAGGAGCAAAATAGTAAGAAGGTAACCAAAAGCGCAGAGAAGAAACAAGTCTACACAAGCCACAACCACCTCTATCCTGAGACCAGAAGAACTATATGGTGCTTGGCTACCACCATAAATAAGCTGTTCTGACTGGGGTTACAATGGTTGGTCCCAGACAGAGTGGCAGAAATATATGGAACAGAACTCAAATTTCTTTTTTTTTTTTTTTAAAGCCAGACAACCTAGAATAGTAGAGAACAGAGGATACTCCCTGAGACTATCACCCTGAGAAACTCTTTAAACCTAAAACTGAGCATATCTCCTAAGATCAACTTTCAGCAAAATAGCACAGTGACACAAATAATACAGTCAGCACTTGGTAGCCAGGAGGGTTGGTTCCAGGACCTCTTATGGATATCAAAATCAGTGGATGCTCAAGTCCCTTGTCGAAAATAGCATAGCATTTTCATACAGCCTACACACATCTTCCTGTATATATTAAATCATCTCTAGATTACTTATAATACCTAAAGCAATGCAAATGACATGTAAATAGTACTTTATCCTCCCTCTTAGACTTTGAAGGACTGATTTGATCACATAGTTGTGCTTTTTTCCCCCCTCAAATATTTTCAATCCATCCTTGGTTCTACAGAAGAGGAAACTGTGACTAGGGAGGGCTAACTGTAAAGGATATTACCCATAAGATTGGTGCCCTACTTAAAAAAAAAAAATCACTATGAGACCAAAAGGTCAACAATTACTCAAAAGAAAAGATGAGATGATAAGGAGGCAGAGAAACTAGAGTATCGGAAAGGGAACAAACTGAACATAACTAAAGAGAATGTTGGTACATTTTGATAAATGTAACTAATGTCATTGACCAATTCTTGTGGGACATGTCAAACGGTAACCTAACTTGCTATGCAAACTTCCATCCAAAAGTCAATATTATTTAAAATAAAGAAATGTATGGAGTAAAAATTGGAAGAATACAAAATGATCATATTTTCAGGGAATATGACTGCTTACCTAAAAAATGCAAGAGACTCAAACTGACAAACTATTAAAAACACCAAGAGTTCAGTATGTTGGCCAGATACTAGATCCATAAAACCAAGTGTATTCCAATAATAAAGTAGCAAGAATCAGTCAGAAATCATAAGAATAAATAAAAAAGAGTCCATTGATAATAGCAACAATAATACAAAAAAATAATGTTGTATAAGAATAAACCTAGAAATAAATGAAACAGCTTTGTGGAGAAAATTATTAATTTTGTTAAAAATAGAAAAGACAACTTGAAATGAAGAGCTATACTCAATTTATAGATGGGAAACTGTTATGAATATATCTTTTCAGAAAATCTATGTTGAATGAAATGTAAGTATTGAATTTATAAGTTCAATGCAATGCATAGATCCCAATGAAAATCCCAATAAAATTTTAAAATAAAATTTAAGGAACTTCTTATAAAATTAATATGGAAAAGTATGAAGAATAAGATAGGTAAATTTGAAAATGATTTAAGAAGAATTGATCTAGTAGATAGCAAGACAAAATATAAATCTGTAGTAACTAAAACAGTATGGTACTAGTGACTCAAAAGATAAACAGAAAAGACTCCAGAATCAGGCCCATGAGTATGTAGAAATTTGGTTTATAAGGAAAGCACCAAACCAAATCAGGGAAAAAGATGACAATAAATGATGTAGGGAAAATTCATTGTCCTTATGCAAAAATATGTAGATCCCTACTTCACATATTTAAAAATAATAAAAAGGTCAATTGAAGACCTAAACTAGTAAAACAAAACTATAATATTATTAGAATACATTAGAATACTATAGGAGAACTTTTTTTTTTTTAACTTTGTGTTGGTGAAGGCTTACATAAAAGAGCAAACACTCAGAGAGTATTTATTTCGTGTCAATCAGTTTACATGCAGTAACTCACATGCCTTACCATAATCTATGAGGTGAACGTCATGATTATCCTCATTTTACTGCTAAGGAAACAGAGGCACTGAGAGGTTACATGAGTTGTCCAAGATCTGAGAATCAGTAAGTGGCAAACCCAGGATTCCCACCTAAGCTGTCAAGGCTCCATGCAAAAAAAAAAATCTACATGAAGAAGTAGATTTATATAATTATATAATTATAATTAAATTTAGTTATAAGACAAAGATATTTTAAGCTAAGCTAAGTAAGTGGCTGATGGGGAGAAAGTATTTGCAACATACAACAAAGTAAGAGTATCAAGAATACATTTTTTAAAAAAATTGAACACAAGTGTATGAAAATAGAAAAATAAGCAATGACTATAAACAATTTACAGAAAAAGATATAAAATTGGCCCATAAATACATATAAAATATTCTACTTTAGTAGTAATCAGGGCAATACAAATCAGAATGCTATTGAGATAAACTATCATGTTGGACAGATCAGCAGTAAAAAAGTTTGATAATACAAGATTTTGGCAAGGATCTGATTTGCTAAGGGAAATGTAAACAGATATGACCACTTTGGAGGGCAATATGGGAGTACAAATTAAACTGAAAATGAGCCCAGACTCAGTCATTTATGATAATAATAGCTCATTTTATGGAGTGCTTCTTGTTTGCTAAGCCTGTAAGTCAGCACCTTCCATAAATTAACATATCTTCTTCTTCTACCACCACTAATCTGTCAAGTTTATTGTACTGTGGTGACTTTCATGTTGCTATGATACTAGAAGATATGCCACTGCCAATATTTCAAATACCAGGAGGGTCACTGTGTTTCAGTGGAGTTTCCAGAGTAAGAAAGGCTATAAAGAAAGATTGGATGGCTTACTTCCAAAAATCAGCCAAATAAAACTTTATGAATCACAACAGAACATTGTCTGATGCAGTCCTAGAAGCTGGAGCAGAACTGGGCAATGTTTTATTCTGTTACACGTAAGGCTGCCATCAGTTGGAGTTGACTCAATGGCAACTATCAACAACAGTCTTCATAACAACTCAGTGATGAGGAGCTTAAATTGTTTAGGTAACTTGCCCAAGGTCCCATTGCTAGTAAATGAAGGGGGAAAAAAAAAACAACCAAACTCACTGCTGTCAAGTTGGTTCCTATTCATAGTGACCCCTCCTTGGGTTTCTAAGGCAATATCTCCGGGATTTAATTACCAAAATATATTCTTTACTGCACAAAAGGACATTCACTTAAGTATTTGTTTATAAGAGTGAAAAATGAATACAATCTTAATATCTATCAATGTTGTTGTTGTTGTTGTTGTTATGTGCTGTCAAGTCAGACCCGACTCATAGCGACCCTTCCTTGGGTTTCCGAGGCAGTATCACTACGGAAGTAGATTGCCCAACCAACCTTCCTTCCAAGGAGTGGCTGGTGGGTTTGAACCGCCAGCCTTCTGGTTAGCAGTCAAGTGCATTAGGCACTATGCTACCAGAGCTCCTATATAGGGAAATAAAATACGGTATATCCATTTCATGGGATACTTCAAGGTGGTTAAAAGAATGAACTAGATCTATGTGTACTAATATAGATGAATCTCAAAAGAATATTGTTGAATGAAGAAAGCAAGCTGAAAGATATTTACATTATGATTCCACTTACGTAAAAACAAACACAAAATACACCATATTTTCATGGGTACATACATATGACTATGTATAAAAACAGTTTGGAAGCATAACCACCAAACCTATGAAGTGTTTTCTATGGGGAGGGGACAGGGGAATCGGAGGGGGACAAATAGACAAAGAGAATTTCAATTTTATGTATGTTATGTTCTACATTTTTTAAAAGGATAACGTGTAAGGCTACGGTAAGGAGAAGACGACGCACAAAAGTGAGGTTAAAGAGAAGTTTTTATTCTGAGCTTCCGGGTGAGGTTCATGGGTCCCTGAGAGGTGCCTGAGAAGTCACACCACCTGGCTGGGAAGGGGAGGGTTTATAGTCTTGTGGAGGACCTAAGTGGGGACACTAAGGAAATGGTGGGGTCCAATTAGTTGTTGGCATGGGTCTGCACCTATTTAGCATGAGGAGGCTTCACAAGAGGAAGTTTGTCACTGCGTGGGACTTTCCAATCTGGGCGGGTTCTGTCACTTCGGCTGTCTTATCAGGCTGTCTCATCAGGGCCTGACACCCAGAGGAAGCTGCTAACTGAAATGTTGGTGGCTTGGGTTTGCTTCGGCCTAACATAATGTATTCATGCATTACCAGTGCAATTAAAACACTGTAATAAAGTATACTATTTGGTGCCTCAGAAACCCAAGGAGGGGTCGCTGTGAGTCGGGGCCGACTCGATGGCAAATAACAACAACAACATTTGGTGGCCAAAAGACTTGGGTTCCTATTCTAGTTCTGCCACTTATTTCCATCTTTGGTTATGGGATCAAATGTTGTAAAAATGTTGCTTTATACCTCTATAAAGGCTTAAGGGAAGACCTTAGATCTGATGTCTCGGTGGGTACTGGGGACCTTTTCAGAAGGAATTTCAGTGGCTTGACAAATAGCTATATGAAGATTTTAAGTGCTTTAAAAGCAGGGAACATATTTATGTTGTATTTTAAAAATGATGAGCTTTTTACACAACAGGCTCACAATCAACACCTATTGAATTTTCAGAGACTTAAGGAGAATGTGGGTGTTGGGAAAGGGATGGTAGGGAGAAGGAGTGGAGGTAGCTGGTATGGACTATGTTACTTAGCCATGAAGGTGAAAGAGAAGGTGGTATTTCTGTGGAACTGATACTATCGAGGAGAAGTCTACTTTGCTGTTTTAGGTGCATTCCACGTAGACCGATAGGATAGGGAGTGAGTGTAGAAATGGTGTTAGAACAGGCAGAATGGATGGGAGAGGAGCATGTGCACTTAGTTGGGTTATGAGAAAGAACATTTTCTTCTGGTTTAAAAGTGAGGGGAGAGAAGGACTGTGAAGGGGTAGTGTAATATGATGATAGTGATGATGATGACAATGACAATGGTGTCACCCTGTAGATTCCCTGATCCTCTGGGAGCACTATCTAGATACAAAGATTTAGAGCTCCTCTGAAAATGTCTGAACTTGAAGTGAGGCCGGTCCACTGACTCTTGGCTGCACGGCTGGGGCGTGCAGGGATGAAAGGACACATTCTATTTCCTATATTCCTCCCTCATCTCTCTGTGCGGGGATAGCATTCAGGGATTAGCTGCACAAAACAGCATGAAAGGGATGTTATTTGGTAAAAGGGCGAGAGTGCCACTGCTCATTCTGTAAATACTGTCGGCTGCGGGTATAAATTCTGATCCAAATCAGTCCATCCCAGGGCAATCCTAGGGCCGTTATAAACAGCACAAGAGCATGTGCCACTCAGGAATGAAATGGGCATATTTTAATGATCATATGTAGAGAAGAAAAATAAAAGAGAAAGACTTTAGATTTAATTTTATGAGTTTCTTTTGTACAAGAGGCACTTACAGATTCAGTAGCAAACCCAAACGTAAAACTGGTAAAACGTTTCCTGTCAAGTCCAGCTTTTCTCTAAATACTTCAAAGAGTTCACTGAAATCAGAACAGTATAAATCATAGAGCATAGTCAGTTTAAGTAGATTGATTTGGTACTAGAGTCACAAGGGAAGACTCCTCTCTGTCTGCTGATTACACTATTTGGAAAAGAGGATGTTTCCAAAAGACGTTAACAATTAACATGTTGAAATAAGACTGCAACATCCCTATCTGGAAATACTCAAATAGAGTCATTAGATGACTTCTTTTTTGTTGAGAGATAAGTGGATGGGCAAGATAAAACTTCCCTAAACTAATTTAAGTATATAAGTATATAAGAGATTCTATCTTTTTTTAGGTAAACAGTTGTTCCGAATATTTGTTGGCTGTCTTCTAATTATCCAGTCAGCACCCTCCTCCACTCTTCCTAAGAACACTCAGATTTTCCTCTAAGAAACAAACACTCCAGCCCCAAAATCTTAGCTGTATTTTCTTAGAATTGAACCCACCCTTACCTCAGGTGGACAGGTTACATAGATGTGCTTATGTAATCTAGGTCTTGATTTGCTTAAGCACACCTGTATATCCCTCCACATGGCCACAGGGATTAGTCACCATCTGGCACAAGCCAGTTCCACCAGGGTAAACCCCAAGACTTTTGTTGGGAATGTTGTTGTTGTTGTTATTTGCCATCGAGTCGGCCCCGACTCCTAGCGACCCCTCCTTGGGTTTTCGAGGCAGTTATCACTACAGAAGTAGGATTGCCCAACCTTCCTTCCGAGGAGTGGCTGGTGGGTTTGAACCGCCAGCCTCCTGGTTAGCAGTCAAGTGCCTTAGGTGGGAATACTAGGACAAATTTCTTTATTTCTCCTAGATAGTATTTATGAGATAGTAGGTTCAAAACTACTTCAGCCCTATCTGCTACCACAAAGAGAGTGGCAGCCTAAGGACAATACCAATAAGCTCAGGAAGGCAAAGTGGAAAGAATTGCACAAAAACAGAGTTGCAGCCTGATAACTGTGAAATGCTGGTATAAACCCCATGTGTAACTAGAACTAACTCTTGGGTTCCATGAGCCAATAAATCCCTCCTATTTTTATTTAAATCAGTAGAGTTGATGTTTTTAATAATTGCAACTTAAAGATTCTGAACTGACAAATACTCCCATTATTTGGTTAACAGTTTTAAAAATAAATGTGGATAGAACACTGAGCTACATTTTAGTCCTTGATGGAGAGGATAAGAAACTATCTTTTGTGTGGAGAAAAACTAGTTTTTTACTATAATTGAAATCTTCAAATCTATTATTTGCTTAGACCCAAGCATCCCTTCATTATTTTTGGCACTCCTTGAAATTTATTCCATATGGAATCTGGAGGGGATGTTTGAATTCTAAATGAAGAATCTCAACCATTACAAGCTGCACAAAACATAAGTAAAACATTTTTGCCAATTTTTTTTTTTAAATTTGTATACCCTATTTTAGATCTGGGAACCTGACACTAAAAATGGTCTCAGATTTAATGTTGATTTGTATTCAATCCCAACAATAAAAAAATAAAAAAGAACCCAAGTTAATACGTGTTTGGCATTTTTAATTTAGAGAAATGCTATTTCATAAGAGTGGTTTCCCAGACTGGGTAGAAGCTGGGGTAGGGGAATGGTTTATTCTTTATGTGTTAAGAAAAAAATTTCCACCAATAGTCTGGAAAAATATACAACAGTCTTTTCTGCAAGAACTTATGAAAGTAATGAGATTTTTTTCCCCCTTTAGCTTCTAAGAAATTTACAGTGAGCCACATTGTTCTTGGGTAATCTAGTCTTGGGACATATAATTTTAGAACCTGAATATGCCTTTTTGCATGTAGGAATAAAAGTAATTTTGGTACTTATAATAAATCAATAGCTAAACAGGAGAGCTTTGTTTACTCCAGCCTTGCCTGCTGCCTATTCAAGTACTACAACCTTTATCCAAAGTTGACCTCCCAAACATTTCGTTGTTATTGCTAGTTCCTGCTGCCTCCCTGTCTATGTCCAATAAGGCTGACATCTATTGGTTCAAAGCATTCTACACATCTGCCAGCAGACAAAAGATGCTTGGTGCCAGATCTCCATGCCCACTGCTAGGCACCTCTGGAATGTTCACCTCATCTTTTTGCAGATATACTTTTTTTTTTCTCATTGAATAAAGGCTCATTTACTAATGGCTTTAGTCTATGAAATTTTTCTGTTTCTAATGGGGGCAGTCTAGTAATGATTTAAACTAGTTGCTTAAAGATCTTCTGTCTAGTGCAGACCTCATTTAAGCCACCACTGGGCATTGTAGAAGGTGCAGTACATACAAAGTACAGATCCCAGACTGTAATGCTCGTATTTATTCACTAAAGATCTGGTGGTTTTAGAGTATAATAATCAATCCCTTGTTTGCAGAAGATGATATAAAATGTAAGACCATCTAAACATGTTTTAAGATCATGCTTTCAAAGTCTAAAGTAGATTTACAACAGGTTGGGAAGATTCATAGTTGTAACTAAAATCACTCTAAGAACCCAACTTTATCCACATTCTACTTGAGTGCAGGGGTGGGTGGGTTGTCCCATTTACTCCAAATCTCTTTTCTGACACTTAGAGATTAAAGCTGCATCATCTCTTACCTTTTTGTTCTATTTCATGAAATAAAAAGACACCAAGTAAAGAGATTTGGAAATATACAATTTTCAACAAGACTGCTCTTTCCTCCAAAACAATGAAACAATAAATAGGCATCATGTTTAATCATTTTAAATGAAGCCAAGTCTAATATTTGCTATTTTTATTCCACAGTGCAGGTTATACAAACATTTTTCTTCTTTCTTAGTAATAAAATAAACTTAAATAAGCTATCCTGTTTCAAGTGGCTCCTGGGCAGAAAATATGCTATTTAACTAAAGAAATAGTTTACCTCTTCCCTTTATCCTGCTCATTTTCCACAAAATAATGTACATACTTCACCTTCAGAGTAGACTGAATGAGAATGCCTTAGCCACATGTGGTTAAAGAAGAATGTTTCTGAATTAAAAATACTCAGAATGAGAAACTGTTTTCCCAGTAACAGGCTAAAAATATCACGCTCAAAGATCAAAGGTGTGTGTCACTAAGACATAGCAACTTTTGGGCTAAGAGTCCTATCTAGGATTTACAGCCTGTCAGGGCACTTCTATCCTTTTTAAAGACACCTAAACTAGTGAAAGTTCACTTTGTAAACCTTGAATATCTTATAAACTGTTAACTTACAAATTTTAATAGATAACTACTATACTACTAGCACTATTATTATAACTGTTATTACTGGCTGCCAACAGGAACCAGCAGCTCACTGTTGTTGTTGTTATGTGCCATCGAGTCAGACCCAACTCATAATGACCCCTCCTTGGGTTTCTGAGACGGTATCACTACAGAAGTAGATTGCCCAACCTTCCTTCCGAGCAGCTCACTAGAAGGGAAGAAATGCAGGGTGGGGGTGGGCTTCACTATGTTTTTATTTGAATTTCTAAGACTCCTAAGGGTTTAAAATGATCTTGGGAGGATATTGGTAAAACTACAGCTAAAAATTCAGAGAATGAGCATTCTATAAAGCCTAAGAAGGAAATAATACCAAAAGCTTCACAAAGCTGTGGATTTTTTTTTTTTTTAAGAAGGTGAAAGATGAAAGGAAAACCTGCAGAAGTAGCATACCAAGAAACAGATGGTCTTTTTAAAAAATGAACCAAGAGTGTGCCTTCCACCAGTATGCTTCTTAATTGTGGCATACTGAGCACTTTTATGCAGATTATTTCAATTGCTAAATAAGCACGGAGCCGAATAAACAGGGCTAGCTCATTGACATTAAATGACATAGTGTACTCCAAGCTCATCTACTATTTAGTCTGTAAACACCTGATATGCAAAATTGTATGAAAAAACTAATGCCAGGATGGTTTAAGATTAACTAATGTAGAGTGAAGATTTAAAAGCTTGGCTTTCATTTTGTTAAAGATGCTCCCTTTCATATTTAATCAATGAACTTCAGTTCCATTTTAAGAGCCCGATTTAGAATTTATGATTTTGTTTCGTTTTAGCTTATTCCAAGATGAGTTAAAAGAAGCTTAGAACTGAGGAGGGGGTGGGGGAGAGGAGAGAAAAAAAAAAAAAAAAAAACTCAAGAACTTATATGAGTTACAACAGCAATCCAATTTCCCAAAGAAAATTTCAGAAATTTCAGATCACTGAGATTCTCTTCTACTGGTAGATGGAGGAATAATGGTTTAAATGTTGATTTATATTTGGCACAGGATCATAGCAACATTAATGACAATCATCAGTTACAGTTTAATGCCCCCTCATTCCTTGCTGAGAAAGCCTTTCAGTGAGGGTAGACATTGATCCCTGAGCCTCCAGAAAAGCCTCAAGGGAAAAGAGTTGACCAATGGGGTCCTGCTATGAAGGAGATGCAGATCTCTCTGGGGTAGCTGCTTCTGGTGGCAGAGTGAGAAGTGATTCAGGGAGCCTTCACACCCCTGCCCTCTAGCTTCTTTGGCCAGCCTGAACCCAGGAAAAGATACCTTCAGGAGCTGGCTGGGGACTCCTGAAGACTCTTGGCACATCTAGGAGATTGCTGAGATTTTATTATTCTGTTATTTAATGCAGAGAGATTTCTTTGAGGAATATTGGTCAGTGGATACAACACTGGGCTCAAGTATAGCAAGGATTATGGGGATGGTGCAGGACTGGGCAGTGTTCCGTTCTGTATACACAGGGTCGCTATGAGTTGGAGCCGATTCAGTGGCACCTAACAACAACAACAATAACAACAACAAATCTCATTAATTTGGGTACTAAAGTTCCAAACTGAACTTTTTGGGGACAAAAAAATAGAGTACGTTATATGGGCTCTGAGTTTTCTATTGCTGTTACTAATCACAGTAGCCAGAAATTTCTGAATACTAAATTCTGGAACAAAAAATATGAGTACACTTGCATTGACATACCTATATTGCCTGTTTGTTTATTCATAAACACGTACACTGTAATGTCTACCTACTTATATCAACACTTAATATGTATGTGTGTGTATATCTATATATAATGTATGTATATATACATAAATACATACATACACACACACACAGGAGCTCTGGTGGTGTAGTGCCTAAGGCATTTGACTGCTAACCAGAAGGCTAGCGGTTCAAACCCATCAGCCACTGCTTGGGAGGAAGAATGGGAAATCTACTTCTATAGAGATACCACTTCAGAAACCCAAAGAGGGGTCACTATGAGTCGAAACTGACTCAACGGTAGTGAGTTTGGTGTTTGGTTTGGTGTGTGTGTGTATGTGTGTGTGTGTATGTCATAAGGAGCCCTGATGGCTCAGTTGTTAAGTGCTCAGCTACGAAAAGAAAGCTCAGCGGGTTGAACCCACCAGCTGTTCTGCAGGAGAAAGATGTGGCAATCTGCTTCTGTAAAGATTACAGCCTTGGAAACCCTATGGGACAGTTCTACTCTGTCCTATAGGATCACTGTGAATTGGAATCAATCAGACAGCAATGGGTATGTTTGTCATAGTAACATTTTCTGACATACTATTAAAAAAAAAAAACAAAAAAAAAACACACACCAAGCAAACTCACTGCCGTTGAATTGATCCCAACACGACCTCTCCTTGGGTTTCTGAAGCATTATCCCTGTGGAAGTCGATTGCCCAATCTTCCTTCTGGTGGGTTTGAACCTCCAGCCTTCTGGTTAGCCATCAAATGCCCTAAGCATTATGCTACTAGAGCTCATATATCGCTGTAAATAATAAAAATCAAATCCCAGTGTTCCGCTGATATATAGTAGGCAAAGTGCTTTTCGTTAGACTTTAAGCTCTTGAAAGACAAGGTATGCATCATATTCCTTTATTGATTCCCACTGCTCAGCCTTGCTGAATGGGTAACTTTTGTAGTTGTTGTTGCTGTTAAGTGCCATTGAGTAGATTCTGACTCACAGTGACCCTATACACAACGGAATGAAACACTGCCTGGGTCCTGTGCTATCCTCACAATCCTTGCTATGCTTGAGCCCATCATTGCAGCCACTGTGTCCACTGTGTCAAGACATCTCATTAAGTATCTTCCCCATTTTTGCTGACCATCTACTTTACCAAGCATGATATTCTTTTCCAGGGACTGGTCCCTTCTGACAACATGACCAAAATAGGAGATGAAGTCTGGCATTCTTGCAGGACAGATTTGTTAGCTTTTCTGGCAGTCCATGGTATCATATGCTTAGTATTCTTCACCAACAATACAATTCAAATGCATCAATTCTTCTTTGCTCTTCCTTATTCATTGATCAGCTATCACAAGCATATGAAGCGATTGAAAATAACATAGTTTGGGTTAGATGCACCTTAGTCTTCAAAGTGACATCTTTGCTTATTTAAAAAAAGTCCCTTGCAGCAGATTTGCCCAGTGTAATACATCATCCTTAACTAATGCTTCCATGGGCGCTGATTGTGGATCCAACTAAAATGAAATCTTTCACAACTTCAATCTTTTCTCCATTTATCATGCTGTTGCTTATTGGCCCAGCTGTGAGGATTTTGGTTTTCTTTATGTTGAGCTGTAATCCATACTAAACACTGTGGTGCCACCAAAAATAAATCTGTGTTTTATAAAAGTGGATCTGTTCACAATTTTCCTCCACATAATAGCCATTTATGGCTTCAAATCTAACTCAGAGTATGTCATAAAGGCTTCACATGCTTCACCTCCTGATCTCACCTCTTACTTCTCCTCTTGCTCATTCCCATCTAGCTACATTGTCCTCCTCACTGTTTCAACAAATCAATAATCCTCCCATCTGCTTGCCTTTGTACCTACTGTTCCCTTCATCCAAATATACCCAATCCTTTCCCTGCATACTTGTGAGGGTCCCAAATCTTCATGACACACATTCTCATCTCCTTTAGATCTTACTTTGTATTAAAGTTACCTCCTCATTGAGGCTTCTCCTGACTACCCTTTTAAAATGGCATTTCCCTTCACATTCCCTTATCCCCTTTGCCCTGACTTCCTTTTATCCATATCAGTTATCTGCTGATTTTATTTATTTACTTATACTAGAATGTAAGCCCCTAAAGTCTAGAATTTGTTCTTTTTTTTTTCTTCACTGCTTTACTTCTAACATCTAGGACAATGGATGGAGATACTGTGTTCAATAAAGTACAGAAGAACTGAATTGAATGATGGCTAAATAGTACAACCAATCAATCTTTTATGATCTAGTTTTATGCAACAGTTGCAAAATATACACTCAAAACATAAAGGAACAAAGCAAATTTATTTAGCATTGTGACTCTTCTTCAGCAGTTAGAAATTTCAATGCAATATTAATTCTTTTCTGACAAATTTGCAAACTGAGAATCAAAATGAATAGGCCTCCAAATTCATATCTAAGCCATGGATGGCTCACAAGTCTTTAACAGCACTGACTTTGCTGCTTAGTCAACAGAAAGGGTTTATACAATTTCTGGATGACTATGAGTACCACAAAGGATTGGGACAACTTGGGTCAATATGAATCTTAGACAATTTCTTAGGTGTTCAACTTTAAGGGACATTGGAGTGATGTCTGTCATATGAATAAATCCAAACCTCAAATTTTGAAGTGAACTTTTGAGAAAATTGAATGACTTCTGCATAGAACCTTTTGTAAATCTAGCAGAAACCAAATTTACATCAATGCCAAAGGCAGAATGAATCTTTCTCCAAGAAGTGCCTAATCCTGCAATAAACCTGTTGAAGAGACAGATTTAATGTTCACCAAGGCTAAGTGTTTAAGAGGTCTCCATGGTATAATCTGTCACTTCTACAAGTTTCTGCTTTGCTTTAAAAACCATGAAAATTGCTCCAAAATCCCACTAGGAATTGAGTTGCTTGGGTCAGGACCATAGTTTACAATGTCTTTATATTTTCATAGAACTTCCTTGTTTATTCTCTGTTGAAAACATATATGCTATCATATGTAATACAAAGCCTCATGATATAATCACAGGGAAAGTCATGGTAAAATATTTTAAACCTGGCAGTGCTTGACTGTAAGAAACTGAGTAAAAACCAGGCAGATGAAGCCTGCTCAGTCATGGCTGATGAAGCAAAACTGGAACAGACCTGAATTTTTAAAATCTGGGTAATCCAGAATGCTAACTGGGACAGGAAAAATTATGGTCGAAGCCCTGGAATGGAAGTCTTGGAACAGGCATAGTAAGCCCTTTAAGGAGCCTGATGTATGATATTGGATTGTTGCCAGGACTACAGAGAGCAACACATATTCAAATCTGCATGGTAAATCACCCTCTTTGAGCTGGGCATGGTAGTTTCAGACTCACCTAATCAAGAGATTTGGTTTCTGTGCAAGGCACATGCTGCCCTTATTTTGTAACAGGGAAATTAAATTTCTAGACAGGATTTGACCTGCAATTTTTCCCATTCCAGTTAGCATTCTGGTTCATCTACACTTCTTAAAAAAAAAAATTAAAGTCTGTTCCAGCTCACTTTGTCAGCCATGACTGAACAAGGCTGAGCTGGTTTGAAGCCCTGGTAATAACAGCAGTGTACTGTTTATCTGAAAAAGCACAACAGTTTGAATAGATGGTTTCCAATTTAGATCGGGTACTTTCTTGAAAAA
>NW_006921937.1:268445-296185 GCF_000298275.1 Orycteropus afer afer
TATATATATATATATATATATATAAACCAAACTCACTGCTGTCAAGTTGGTCCCAACTCATAGCGACCCCTCCTTGGGTTTCCAAGACAGTATCTCTACAGAAGTAGACTGCCTAATCTTCCTTCCGAAGAGCAGTGGATTTGAATTGCCAGTCTTCTGGTTAGCAATCAAATGCCTTAGGCACTATGTCACCAGAGCTCATACACACACACACACACACACACACGGATGGGGGAAGGTGGTCATTCAGTTTTTATTTTCAACCTAGTCAATAAAGTTATTAACATATTCTTATCATATACTTTTATCATAACATAGTCATAAGGCTTATTCAGAAATTCTGTAAGGTTGGACATCTCTGGCTTCTATATATTACACTAGTTATAAAATAAAAGGTATGCTAAACTTACCAAAACCACAAGGCTGGTGGTTCAAACCCACCAGCCACTCCTCAGAAGGGAGACTGGGCAATTTACTAGGAGCTCTGGTGGCACAGTACCTAAGGGATTTGACTACTAACCAGAAGCCTGGCAGCTCAAACCCACTAGTCACTCCTCAGAAGAAGACTGGACAATCTACTTCTATAGTGGTACCACCTCAGAAACCCAAGGAGGGGTCATTATGAGTTGGATCCGACTCGATGGTAGTGAGTTTGGTTTTTTGGAAACTTAACAAGTGTAAACTTACCAATGTTGTTGTTATGTTGTTATATGCCGTTGAGTCAGACCCAAATCATAGCAACCCCTCCTTGGGTTTCCAAGGCAGTATCACTATGGAAGTACATTGCCCAGCCTTTCTTCTGAGGAGTGGGTGTAGGTTTGAACCATCAGCCTCTGGTTAGCAGTCAAGTGCCTTAGGCAGTATGCTACCAGAGCTCCTAAATTTAACAATAGTGTTCAAAATTAATGGTGCAGGAATCCATTGAGAATGTATTTATATTTACATGCCAAATATATAAAGAGAATAAATATACAGTTGGCAAGACTTATTTTCCTTTCATTCCATTTTAAAGACAAACCAGTCTAAAAATTGTGCAAGGCTATATGCATGTGCAAACTTACATGATGTCAGGGCCCATTTTCAGGGAGGCATCTTTTTACAACAATCCTGCTTATTAATGAGAGTCACAAGAGATCTGATGAGACCTGAGAAACTCTTTCCATCAAAATGATGAAATGGAACCCTCCCTAGATTCCAGTTCAGAGCATCCTTCAGTAGGGTTTTATCAGAAAGTTTTAGAAGATTGGTATTAGTTTTTGTAAATTTAAAATATTTTGGTTAAATTTTCAATTTTTTTTTCCAGTGAGCTGTTTCCTTTAGAAATGGAATTTAATTAGCTTTCTATCTTCCCCACCTCCACTTTATGTACCACAGAGGACACAGAGGGCAATAGCTGGGCACGCGTATCCCCATATTGGCTTATATTCTCATGTTGTTGTTGTTATGTGCCATCAAGTTGGACCCGACTCACAGCGACCCCTCCTTGGGTTTTCGAGGTGATATTACTACAAAAGTAGATTGCCCCATCTTCCTTTTGAGGAGTGGCGGGTGGGTTTGAACTGCCAGCCTTCTGGTTAGCAGTCAAGTGCCTTAGGCATTACACTACTAGATATATTCCACAAAGTGTCAGATACTATATTAAGATGTAAGTAACATAAAACTTGATATCAATTAGCTCTCTTAATAGGTATTTTTCATAGCTGAAGGCAGTGAAATTGAGGGCCAGAAAGCAGAGTGGCAAAGGGCAAGACATACTTGTGGCATGTCATAGAGGACGGGGTTGGTCCTAAAAAGGAAAATAGAAAATGGAGACAAGAAGTCAACATTTTTTCCTTCTTAATATACAAAACACAATCCTATATAGAACTTTAAGAATGAAATCCAAGCTAGCTGTCATCATGACTACTGGAAATCAGGAAGGGGCAGCAAGAATTGCCAAGGTGCATAGCCAAACACTCTTGCTTCACTGCTGAGGGTTTAAAGTACCTTAAGTGGTCTTTTCTGATCCAAGAAGGGACCCAGTGACGAACACTGTACCACTTCTGTGATCTCAACCAAGAAAAATGAGAGGTAAGATCAGAAAACAGGTAGTTGATAACAGAAACTAGTCATGGACCTGAAGAATGGTCACAACCATGGATGGTGGAGGGAGACACTCCTTCCTCAATGTATACATAAAGATAGAGGTTTTCATGCATGGGCCCCTACTACTCAAAACTGAAAAGACTCAATTTTGTCTACTACTACTGCTCGTCCCTCCATCTTCTGCTTTCCAGGGAAGGTACAGTGATATAAATCAAATTTGAGCTAGTTCAGTTTTACTGAGTCCTGATTCAATTCCATATGAATATCTAGGGAGCACCTTTTGAGTATAAAGCTCACATTTCCTCTACCTACATGGGTACTATAGTACTTGCAGAGCCAGCAGAGTGAGACATGAATCCTAAAGCTAGTGTCAGAGACCTGAGTATCAGCAAGCAGATTCTGAACAAGAATGCTTGCCACTGGCTTCCCTACACAGACACCAGTGAATGGTGGAAAGTCAGAGAGAGGCCAGTAAGATCTGCTTGCTTTCTCTTAGTGTATGGAACATTCTATTTCCAAAATGGATTGGGGTCACAGAGAAATACCACAAGGCACAATGAATCTCTGAATGTGGATGATTTGCAATGTATGCTGTGGGCATGAGAGTTACTAATATGTATGGAAGTCTATGGGCCTATTTCACCATGTAATACATTACAACACCTGAAAAAATCAATGTCCCAGGGCACAGAAAGATGAATACAGAGGTTTTCAATTATCTTCCTTTTCTGAAAATATTGCTCCCTTCAAATAGATTGCAAAAGCTAATCTGAGTTTGTTTTCATTTTGGTTGAGGAGATGTTGAGTCTATGCAAGGATCCCAACCTGCTCAATTCCATTGGGTAATGCACATTGGGCAGAAGACTATATAGACCCTGAAAACACAGTAGGTTAATAAAATGCTATCCAAGAGCTCAATGAATGAGGATGAGATAGCTTCAGCAATTGACTTATCTGTTTAACAGTCTAGCTGTACCCAATTTCTGTAAGATTGACACTGTCTCTCTTTTTTTAAAGCAGCATTTTCTGTCAGTAAGTACATGGATCATGGTATTGTTTTAAAATAAAATTTCCTGTCACACTCACATCTTGGGAAATGTAACAGAAGCCATCCTAAAAAACCTTGCTTCTTTATATTCAGCCAAATAAGAAACTGAAGGCAGTTTAATATATAACAGACAGAAACCTAACTTTCAATCTCAATTACCCAAAAGGCACAGGGTCATCTGCCACCTTTGAAGAAATAGGCCTGCACATAAATGATGCGATGTAAAGAATAAGTTAAGAGACTGCCCAAATCCTTGCAGGGGGAATGAAATATTACAGTGGGACTTAAAAAAAAATTAGAATTGTTTTTCATTCAGTGTTTCAAAACAGATCTATTGTGTTTCATGCCTACAGCACTCCCTACCAGTGTTCATAAGGTGTGCAGAGAAGGCTTACTATAGTAGCGGAGGCCTTTCTCCAGAGCAAATTTTATATATAAGGTCCCCCACACACACACCCAAAAAATATCTCAGTAGCAATGAGTATACACATGTTCTGGGGGTGGGGGGAAGAGAAAGAGACTGACCTGGAGTCAAAATTAGGCTGGTGTGCAGAAGATCCTCCATAAATATTTGTTGAGAGAACAAATGACCCATCATTTCAGGATAGTGCTGACTGGATTGCTCTGAAGTCCCATGTTGTGTTTACCTCAAATATATTCAGCTTGTCCTTTCCTTTGGGGGCCTATTATAGCATTTTCATCTTATTCCTGGTACAAATATAAGTAGGCCCCTATAACAAGGAAGTGGTTGGGGTTTTGCAGCCTTGATAAAGGGTAGATTTATTGAGCCTTTGATACCTCTTGTTTCTTGGATGGCTCCAGTAGTTTTAACTCCTAGGCACATCTCAAATACAGTTCCACAGCTGCCCTACTGGTCAAAAGTATTTTCTCCTGGTCATTTTCCTAGCCCCCAAACTTAGTGCTCCCTTAACAGAAAATCTGTGGTCAATAGCTCAGCTTTCTACTCCTGAAAGGTTGCCTCTTCTTTAGTTTTTCTTTCTCTCTCTCTCTTTTCTTTTTTAAGTATTATTGCAGCAGGAAAATCAAATACATTTTTAAAGCTAGAAAAGAGTTAAGGTTCTTCCCTAAAACACTAGGTACCTGATATGCTACATTTATTTTCAAGGACATGGGATTCTTAATACACATTCTTTCATTAATTCGTTCAACAAAAATTTATTGAGCACATGCTTACTTTGTGTGAAACACTGTCTTTGACATTAGGGTATATCTGAATAAGACAGACAAATTCTCTTCCTCCAGGGTACTAACATTCTGGTGGGAGAAATGAGACAAATATGGAAACAAATAAAGGAATAAAAACATCTGATAGTAGATGTGTGCTGAAGAAAATTAAACAGAGTGAAGCGAAGGAGATGAGGGGCCAGGAAGGGCTGTTTTAGTCTTAAGTTATTGTTGTTGGGTGCTGTCAAGTTCATTCCAACTCCTAGTGACCCTAACTGACTCTATATGAAACCCCCTATGGTTTCTCAGGCTCTAATCTTGGTGGCAGCATATTGTCAAATCTTTTATCCTATGGAACCGCTGATGAGTTCGAACCACAGACATCTTGGTTAGCAGCCAAGTACTTAACCACTCTACTACCAGGGCTCCTTAGATTAGATAACTAAGAGAAATTCTACCTGAGAGGGTGGCATCTGAGCTAAGTAAAATTCGACTTTTGAGGTAACATTCCTATGAGACCTCAATTTGAAGCCTTTACCAGGAAATACCAAAAGAAGGAAGGAAGTACACAGAATATATTTATATTCATCTTCATTAATGTGGCTTAGTCACCAACAAACAAGCTTCATGGCAGAGAGCCACATACATTTGTAACTGGGTACAAAGAGTCTTATTAGAGATGTATTTATTACATGTAACTGGGTAAAATCTCCAGATGGTATCTGGGCATTTGCGTAAAGTTTCATGTCAAATTAATAATCATTAATTAAGGTTTAGAATATTCAGAATAAACTGGCTTAGAAAAAAATAATCGTCAGGCTAGTACTAACTAGTTTATAAAACTTTCAAGCAATAAGGTTTGGCTTTGGGGCTTCTCCATTCTCTGTCTACTATTCTCTTTTTATCATGTTCACCACCAAGCTACCCAGAAATTTTATGCTCTACAGTTGAGCAATTCTGGACTTAACCAAGTAATTTAAAGAATCTGCCCTAAAAAGAATCTCAGGAACCCTCCTTTTAACCTAAAAGCAATTTCACCAGATGATCTGTTTTAAATTGAATAAACGATCCATCACAAAATTCTCAAGACCAATTTAAGAATTCAACAAAATTTCTTCTGCCTAATAACACCCTTGCTCAGCTGCAGAGGCAAGGTAAGAAGATAATATGTGAAATAGAGTAATTCTGAAATCTTTGCATTTTCTGATTTGTTTTGTAGTATAATACAATGAAAGAATTGCTTTTGACCCTGTCAAGTGGAACCTCAAGGACAAAGATTTTATCATTTCTTTTCCTGGAAAATTGATGTAAAGATTCAATTTACTTTGGAACCCAAGTGCTTCAGTAACTAAGAAAAAAAAAAAAAAGAATTTTTTTTTCCCTTACAGATGTTATGTAATTAAGTTCTAATTTGATAAAAGAACTGATCAAAAAGTGGTGACCATTTTGAAATGTTCCCTAGTGCCAAAGAACTACTTGTAATGGTTTTAGAAAGGAAAACTCTGAAGTATGTTTCCTTTATGTAACTCAGGTGTTATGTTTCCATACTAATGTTATCACTTTTATTCTTAAAAAATAATTATAAATCCTGCATTTGTGTAGTTATTTACTGTTCTGTTTCTAAGTACTTTGAACTTGCCATATACTGCTTTATGTTGCAGTTTTGGGGTGAAGTTTTATGTAGGAGAATGCTATTGGTGCCTTCTCATACTTGTTGCCATTCAGTAGATTTTGACTCATAGTGACCCAATAGGACCGAACAGAACTGCCTTACAGGGATTCCAAAGCTGTAATTTTACCAAAGCTGACTGCCATATCTTTCTCTTTTGGAACAGCTGATGAGTTCGAACTGACAACCTCTTTGTTAGAGCTGAGTGTTTAACCATTGCACCACCAGGGCTCCTTGACCTCTCATATCCCATCAGTAACCACTGTTTCTAAAAAGGCTCATAGCTTCTTATTATGAGCACCTGTGAGTTTCGTGACAGCTTTCTGTTGCCTCAGAAGCATGCCTGGCCTGCATATGGTGCTAGCAGGAAATGTCAGGAAATTAACTTGCAATGATAGAAACTCAATTCACTGCTGTGGAGTCGGATTCAACTCATAGCAACCCCTCCTTGGGTTTCTGAGGCAGTAACACTACGGAAGTAGATTGCCTAACCTTTCTTCCAAGGAGTGGCTGGTGGGTTTGAACCACCAGCCTTCTGGTTAGCAGTCACATGTCTTAGGCACTATGATACCAACTGGGATGTTTATAGTGACAGAAAGATACTGGTTGATAAACATCCCTTACTACTTGGGGAGACAATGCTGAGGCAAGCTCTATGCCATCTTTTAGGGACCTCTAAGTGGGACTGTATCTCAGTTCCCCACAGTAATAATATGATCATTAATGCACCATGTAATAGCTTTCTTAGCCTTCTCTTTTCTCCCTTCTCACTTCCATACCAGTTATTCTGGGGATAATCTCCTAAATAAAATAAAAACCAGTTACCATCAAGTTGATTCTAACCTATATGGTGACCCCATCTCTGTCAGAGAAGAACTATGCTCCATAGAGTTTTCAGTATCTGAATTTCTGTAACTATATCACCAAGCCTGTGGTGCAGTAAATTACAGAGTGTGGCTTTGCTAGCCATAAATCTTTGTAAATTCCGTGGTGGAATTTGCTCTGAGCAACTGAGTAGCTCCTGATTGTTAAAGTTATCCACCTGGGGTATTCCTGTTGGGAACAGCATGAAGTAATTTTTTGGGAAGTTCACTCTCTCTCAGGTGTGTAGAACTCTGATGCTAGTATTGGTTGGCTTGGGCCACTCTGCCAGGTTCAAAAGGAGCACTTCCTGAAGGCAGAAGGAGTCTCTGACTGTTGGCTGAGAAAGATATGCTTCTGAGAGAGATGCACTCCTGAGAGACACATGCTGCTGAAAGAGAGATGCGAGAGACACACACTGCTGAGAGAGATGTGAGAGATGTGCACTGCTGAGAGAGAGAGACATGAAAGACATGAACTACTGAGAGAGCAATGTGCTATTGAGACTGCCGGCTGCTGAGTGCGATGCATGGCCAGCTGCAAGAGAATAAGTACATTTCTGAAACTGAATTGTAGTCTGGTGCTTCCCTAATAAACCCCATAATCTGTGAGTTCTTTGTGGCCACCGCACCGAATTACTGAACCCAGCAGAGAGGTAGGGGGTGCTGCAGGAGGAATAGTTGGTGAAAGGGCTGGAGGGAGGCAGCATGTCTGGCCTTGCAGGAATAGACCTTGAGCTACTGATGGTAATTCTGTCTTCCTCCTGTGGGGTTAGAGGAGGTCAGACGATGCAGCCTCCCTGACCTTTTGGCAAGGCCTTTCTTGGGACGTACCTCTCGATTGAACTTCTAACCTTTCAGTTAGCAGCCAAGTGTGTTACCATTTGCACCACTCAGGGACTCCCCTAAAAAGCTACATGCATTTAAATCCCTGCCTCAGAGTTTATTCTAGGGAAATAAAACTTCCTGTAACACCTAAGGCAGTGCTTTACACATAAAATGTAGTATTGATTATTATTATAATAATAAAGCATTTAACATCTACTGAGCACATCTTCTATGCTATGCACCGTGTCAAACACTTTACATCCCATTCAACAATTTTATGAAGTAAATACCTCATGAAGGCATAGACTTTGTCTTTTTGGTTCACTGGTAAACCCCAGCTCCTAGAACAGTATCTAAAACATACTAGGCACTCATTATACAACTGTTACATAAATTCAGTTTTTCAGATGATATAACAGTGACTTTGAAAGGTAAGTAACTTGATGGTGGTTCTATAGCTGTAAATGGCAGCACTGACTCCAGAGCTCAAGCTAACATCACACTACACTGGAGGACAATCTAAGTGAGGAAGAGGAGTGATGAGTCCACTTACTTATTTGCTGTGGGCTTATAAGGAAATTAAGCACTGTGGGGTTAGTAACATTTGTTGTCGCAAAATAATCTGCATTATTATCATACTCATTTAGTGATTATACTAGTCATAACCTTTGGATACTTGCATCCTTCCTACTCTTTTCTCCTGTGTCTTCTGTGTAAGTAAATTCCATGTCAGGCTGTGCCTGTCATTTTGCATGGTGAGTGTATTCCATCTTCAGTTTGGTCATTAATGTGTGTCTTGATCCCTGGCAAGTTTCCTAGTTGTTGAATAGCCATTTCTTAGTTCAAAGTTAGGAAGACAGACTAACTAGCTTACTTGTGTTACATACAGAAGCAAATGTCTTTCCTTTTCCAACAACAATAATAATAATAATAATAGACAATAATATGGAGGGGGCCAAGTCAGAGGGTAGTAGTGATAATACTTATTTTCTTCTTCAAAGTAACTTAGTAACATTTAATACTTTAAGAACATTTTTTTTCAGTTATTGATGCAAATTTTGAGATATCTGCACCTAACTTCTTCAATGAGTTAATAATAATGCTAGCCTATCCACTGGAAACCATTTATACTTGCTGGACTACTGACTCAGATCTTGTTTAAAAACAAGGAGCAATAAAATGACTTGTTAAACATTTAAAGAAAATTAAACAATAAATGATGTGTACCTAAAAACAATAGAACATTGCACAAATGAATGAACGATGTTTTTTTTTTTTTTTACTTGTCTTGGGGGTTATTAAAATGATACCCTTAAAGTCCAATGACTCTAACATATAATTATTATAGTGAAATATATATAACTAAACATTTTCCATTTCAAGCCTTTTTTCATGTACAATTTAGTGACATTAACTACACTCACCAACTTGTGTAGCAATCACCACTATCCATTTCCAACCTATGATACTTAATAGAAATACTAAATAGAAAACAATTTCTAAATCAATTTCTCTTCAGATATATAAAATGTTAAAGATTAATCTATTTTGTTAAACTAGCCATGACAGAATGACATGCTATAAATAATAGACAACCTCTAATAACAAAAACTGGGAGATCTGGTAGCATAGTGCCTAAGGCATTTGACTGCTTACCAGAAGGCTGGTGGTTCAAACCCACCAGCCACTCCTTGGAAGGAAGGTTGGGCAATGTACTTCCATAGTGATACTGCCTCTGAAACCCAGGAGGGGTTGCTATGAGTCAGATCCAACTCGATGGCAATGTATTAATAACAAAAACTGTAACTATATTTAAAAAAAAACAAAAAAAACCTCCCTTTCAACGAGTCAATTCCAACTCATAGTGACCCCCTTTGTGTTTCTGAGGCAGTAAACCTTTACAGAATTAGATTGTCCAGCCTTCCTTTAGTGGAGTGGTCGGTAGGTTGAACTGTCAACCTTCCAGGTAAGATGCATTAGGCCCTATGCCACCAGAGCTTCTCGTAATTACATTACATAATGCTAAAAAGACCCAAACCAAACCCATTGCCACGGAGTCGATTCTGGTTCACATATATTCTTATAGGGAATAGTAGAACTGTCCCATAGAGTTTCCAAAGCTGTAAATCTTTATGGAAGCAGATTGCCTCATCTTTCTCCAGAGGAATAGCTGGTGGGTTTCAATTGCCAACCTTTTGATTAGTAGTGAAATGCCTTAACCAGTGAGCAACCAGGGCTCCTTACATTACATAATAGAAATAAATAAATAGTGGTTCAGAGTCACACTGCATGCAATGCTGTAGGCGAGTAGCCAAAAGACAGAAAAAAAAAATCAATGTTAGCTCCTAATCTAGAATTACTTTTCCCAAGAAGTGGATTTTGTGGAAGAAGAAGGGACTACTTAAAAAGACTCTTTGGAAGGCTTTAAAGTCTTTGCCTCTTAAGCAGCTCAACTGCCCAATATCTAAGAAAAATCACTCTCTTTTAAATAAAAAAGTATAAGCCAAATAAGCAAACTGTCTGTTGTACTGTAGTAGCTTGCATGTTGCTACCATTCTGGAAGCTTTGCCACCAGTATTTCAAATACCAGCAGGTCACCCAGGGTGGACAAGTTTCAGTGGAGCTTCCAGACTAAGACAGACTAGGAAGAAGGAAGAGGTGGTCTACTTCTGAAAAAATTATCAACTGAAAACCTTATGAGTAGCAGTGGAACACTGTCTGATATAATGTCAGAAGATGAGCCCCTCAGGTTGGAAGACATTCAAAATACTGGGGAAAGGGTGCTTACTCAAAGTAGACATTAACTTAATGGTGTGGATGGAGTAAAGCCATAGGACCTTCATCTGCTGATGTGGCACAACTCAAAATGAGAAGAAATAGCTGCAAACATCCATTAATAATCAGAACACACAATGTATGAAGTATGAATCTGGGAAAACTGAACGTTGTCAAAATGAAATGGAATGCAAAAAGATCAATATCCTAGGCATTAGTGAGCAGAAATGGATGGGTATTGGCCATTTTGAATCAGACAATCATATGGTCTCCTATGCTGGGAATGACAAATTGAAGAGCCATGGCATCACATTCATTATCAAGAACATTTCAGTATCTACCCTGAAATACAATGCTGTAAATGATAGGATAATATCCATATGTCTACAAGGAAGACCAATTAATGCTGTTGTTATGTGCCGTCGAGTTGGACCTGACTCATAGCAACCCTTCCTTGAGTTTCTGAGGCAGTATCATTACATAGATTCCCCAACCTTCTTTACTATTATTCAAATTTAAGCACCAATCATTAAAGCCAAATATGAAGAAATACAGGATTATTACCAACTTTTACATGACTAAAATGGGAATAAAGAGCTGCAAACATCCATTAATAATCAGAACATGGAATGTATGATGTATGAGTCTAGGGACATGGGAAGTTGTCATAAATGAAGTGGATCACATAAAGATCAATATCCTAGGTAATAGTGAGCTGAAACGGACTGCTGTTGGCCATTTTGAATGACACAATCAAATGGCCTACTATGCTGGGAATAACATATTGAAGTGGAAGGGTGTCACATTCGTCTCAATAGAATGTCTCAATAGCTATCCTTAAATACATACAATGCTGTCTAACTCAAAACTCACTGCCATCGAGTCAGATCCAACTCATAGCAACCCCTCCTTGGGCTTCCGAGGCAGTATCACTATGGAAGTAGATTGCCCAACCTTCCTTCCGAGGAGTGGCTGGTGGGTTTGAACAGCCAGTCTTCTGGTTAGCAGTCAAATGCGTTAGGCATTATGCCACCAGAGCTCTGTCAGTGGTAGGATAATATCCATACACTTATAAGAAACACCAGTTAATAATACTGTTATTCAAGTTTATGAACCAACCACTAAAGCCAAAGATGAAGAAACTGAAGATTTTTACCAACTTTTGCAGCCTGAAATTGACCAGACATGCAATCAACATATATTGATGATTACTGGTGACTGGAAAGCAGAAGTTGGAAACAAGAATCATTCATAGTTGGAAAACTTGGCCTTAAAGTTAGAAATGACACTGGCAATTGCATGAAAGAATTTTGCAAGACCAATGACTTATTCATTGCAAATAATTTTTTTTTCAACAACATAAACGTTGGCTATACACGTAGACCTCATCAGATGGAATACACAGGAATCAGATCAACTATGTCTGTGGAAGGAGGTAATGGAGAAGCTCGGTATTTTCAGTCAAAATAAGCCGAGGTGCTGACCATGGAACTGACCATTAATTGCTCATATGCAAGTTTAAGTTGAAGCTGAAGAAAACTGACACAAGTCCACAAGAGCCAAAATACAACCTTGATTATATCCCACCTGAATTTAGAGACCATGTGAAGAATAGATTTGATGCACTGGACACCAGTGACAGAAGACCAGATGAATTGTGGGATGACATCAAGAACATCACACATGAAAAAAGCAAAAAGTCATTAAAAAGACAGGAAAGGAAGAAAAGACCAAACTAAATGTCAGAAGAGTCTCTGACACTTGCTCTTGAATGGAGAGTAGCTAAAACTAATGGAAGAAATGATGACATAAAAAAGCTGAACAGAAGATTCTAAAAGGCAGCTCAAGAAGACAAATTAAGGTATTATTATGAAATGTGCAAAGACCTAGAGTTAGAAAAACAAAAAGGAGGAAAATTCTTGACATTTCTTAAGCTGAACAAACTGAAGAAAAGATTCAAGCCTGGAGTTGCAATACTGAAGAATTCTATGGGCAAAATCCTGAATGATGCAGGACGCACCAAGAGAAGATAGAAGGAATACACAGAGTCACTGTACCAAAAAGACTAGATCGTTATTCAACTGTAACAGGAAGTAGAATACAATCAACAACCAATGGTACTAAAGGAAAAAATCCAAGCTGCACTGAAAAACAAAGCTCCGGGGATTGATGGAATTCCCACTGAAATGTTTCAAAACAGGACTGCAGGCCTGCAGGACCTTACTCATTTATGCCAGAAAATCTGGAAGACAGCTACCTGGCCAATGGACTGGAAGTGATTCATATTTGTGCCTATTCCAAAGAAAAGTGACCCAATTATCGTACACTATCAAAATATCACACACATGTAAAATTTTGCTGAAGATAATTCAAAAATGGTTGTAGCAGTATATTGACAGGGAATTGCCAGAAATTCAACTGGATTCAGAAGAGGACATGGACTGAGGGATATCATTGCTGATGTCAGATGGATCTTGGGTGAAAGACAGAATACCAGAAAGTTGCTTACCTGTGTTTTATATGCAAAAGGCACTTGAATGTGTGGATTACAACAAATTATAGATAACACAGTGAAGAATGGAGATTCCAGAACACTTAATTGGGCTCATGAAGAATCTGTACATATAGACCAGGAAGCTGTTGTTTGAACAAAACAAGAGGATACAGTATCATTTACAATCAGGAATGATATGGGTATGTGTCAGGACTGTATCCTTTCATCATAATTATTTGATCTGTATGCTGAGCAAATAATCCAAGAAGCTGGGCTATATGAAGAACACAGTATCAGGATTGGAGGAAGAATCATTAATAACCTGAGATATGCAGATGACATAACCTTGCTTGATTAAAGTGAAGAATACTTGAAGCATTTACTGATGCTTCAGTATGGATCATACCTCAACACAGAGAAATGAAAATCCTCACAACTGAACCAATAAGCAACATCATGATAAACGGAGAAAAGATCAAAGTTGTCAAAGATTTCATTTTACTTGGAGCCATAGTCAACATACACGGAAGCAGCACTGAAGAGATCAGATATCCTATTGCACTGGGCAAATCTGCTGCAAAAGACCTCATTAAAGTGTTAAGAAGCAAAGATGTCACTTTGAAGACTAAGGTGTACCCAACTGAAGCCAAGGTATTTTCAATTGCTTCATATGCAAATGAAAGCTGGATGATGAATAAGGGAGATTGAAGAAGAGTTAGTGCCTTTGATTGTGCTGTTGGTGAAGAATACTGAAAATACCATGGACTGCCAAGAATGAACAAATCCATCCCGGAAGAAGTGCAGCATGAATGATCCTCAGAAGGGAGAATGACCAGACTTCGTCTCACCTACTCTGGTCTTGTTGTCAAAAGGGACCATTCCCTGGAGGAGGATATCTTGTTTGGTAAATGAGAGGGTCAGTGAAAAAGAGGAAGACCATCTACAAGATGGACTGACACAGTGGCTGAAATGATGGGCTCCAGTACAGCAAGGATAAAGAGGATGGTGCAGGATCAGGCAGTGTTTCATTCTGCTGTACACAGGGGTCACTATGAGCCAGAGCCGACTTAAGGGCACCTATCACCACCAACAACAACCACCTTCTGCAGTCTGAAGTTGACCAAAGATGTAATTAAGGTGGATTGAAAATATTGGTTATTGGAACGTAAAAGTCAGAAACAAAGAAGCAGAATCTGAAGCTGGGAATATGACTTTAATGATTGATAGAAATGACACTGGAGATCATAGGATAGAATTTTGCAAGACCAATGACTTATTCATTGCAAATATCTTTTTTCAACAACACAAACAGCAACTATACACATATACCTTGCCAGGTGAAATGCACAAGAGTCAAATTGACTACATGTGTGGAAAGAAAGGATGGAGAAGCTCAGTATCATCCACCAATCAGAATGGGGCCAGAGACTGACAGTGGAACAAACCATATGAAAATTTAAGTTGAATCTGAAGAACATTTAAATAAGTCCATGAGAGCCAAAATATGACCTTGAGTATGTCCCAGCTGAATTTAGAGATCATCTGAAGAACAGAGTTGATGCACTGAACCCAATGCCTAAATATCAGACAAGTTGTGGTATGACAGCAAGAACATCACATGTGAAAAAAGCAAAAAGTCACTGATAAGACAGGAAAGGGAGAAAAGGCCGAAATGGATGTTGGAAGAGAAGACTCAAATGGATGTTACAAGAAACTCTGAAATTTGCTTTTGAATGGAGCTAAAGCAAATGGAAGAAATGATGAAGTAAAAGATCTGAACAGAAGATTTAAAAGGTCGCTTGAGCAGACAAAGCAAAGTATTATAATGAAATGTGCAAGGAGCTGCAGTTAGAATATCAAAAGGGAAGAATACACTCAGTATTTCTCAAGCTGAAAGAACTGAAGAAAAAATTCAAAGCCTTGAGTTGCAATACTGAAAGATTCTATGGGCAAAATATTAAATGATACATCAAAAGAAGATGAAAGGAATACACAGAGTCACTGCACCAAAAAGAACTGGTGGATGCTCAACCATTTCAGGAGGCAGCGTATGCTCAAAGGCCAATGGTCTTAAACGAAGAAATCCAAGCTGCATTGAAGGAACTCATGAAAAACAAGGCTCTAGGGATTGATGGAATACTCACTGGGATGTTTCAACAAATGGATGCAATGCTGGAAGTGCACCTGGCCAACCAACTGGAAGGGTTCCATTTTTTCCCATTCCAAAGGAAACGGATACAAGAGAATATGGAAATTATCAAACAATCTCATAGTGGGTAAGTCATTTGAGTTCTAACCAGAAGGTCAGCAGTTCAAACCCACCAGGTACCCTACAGGAGGAAGATGAGGCAATCTACTTTCATAAAGATTTACAGCTTTGGAAACCCAATAGGGGTCACTACGAGTCAGAATTGACTTGATAGTGGGTTTGGTTTTTTTTTTTTTTAGGATTAATATCACATACAAGTCAAATTTTGCTAAAGATAATTCAAAAACAGTTGCAGCAGTACATGAGAGGGAATTGCCAGAAATTCAAGCCAGATTCAGAAGAGGTGTGGAATGAGGAATATCATTGCTGACGTCTGATAGATCATGACTGAAAGCAAAGAACACAAGAGAGATATTTACCTGTGTTTTATTGACTATGCAAAGGCATTCAACTGTGTGCATCGTAACAAATTATGGATAACACTGCAAAGAATGGGAATTTCAGAACACTTCATTGTGCTCATGAACATCCTGTACATAGATGAAGAGCCAGTCATTTGAACAAAACAAGGAGATTCTGCATGGTTTAAAATCAGGAAAGGTGTGTGTCAGGGTTGTATGCTTTCATCATACTTATTCAATCTTCATGGTGAGCAAATATTCCAAGAAGTTGGACTATATGAAGAAGAATGCAGCATCAGGATCAGAAGAAGACTCAACCTGTGATATGTTGATGACACAACCTTGCATGCTGTAAGCAAAGAAGACTTGAAGCACTTACTGCCAAAGATCAAAGACTACAGACTTAAGTATGGATTACATCTCAAGGTAAAACAAAAATCCTTATCACTGGACTTATAAGAACATCATAATAAATGGAGAAAAGACTGAAGTTGTCAAGCATTTCATTTTACTTGGATCCATAGTCAATGCAGCAGTCAAAAACTTGAATGAAGTACTGCATCGGGCAAATCTTCAAAAGACCTCTTTAAAGTGTATAAGAGCAAAGATGTCACTTTGAAGACTAAGGTGCCCCTGACCAAAGCCACTGTCTTTTCAATATCCTCATATGCATGTGAGAATTAGAAAATGAATAAGGAAGACTGAAGAAGAATTGATGCATTTTAACTGTGGTGTTGGCAAGGAATATTGAGTAAACCATGGACTGCCAAAAGAATGAACAAATATGTCTTGGAAGAAGTACAGCTGGAATGCTCCTTAGAAGTGAGAATGGCCAAACTTCATCTCTTGTACTGTGGTCATGTTTTCAGGAGGAAGCAGTCCCGGGAGAAGGATATCATGCTCGGTAAAGTTAGAGGGTCAGCGAAGAAGGGAAGACCCTCAATGAAATGGACTGACAGAGTGGCTGTGACGATGGGCTCGAGCACAGCAACAGGTGAGGACAGCAGAGGAGCGGGCAGTGTTCAGTTCTGTTGTATTCAGGCCCCTGTGAGTCAACACCAACTGGACAGCACCCAACAACAAACAACAGGCCACATGTAAAAGCCAAAACATATAGAAAATATTTTCTTCAGTTAATAAGCTCTCATAAAAGTTCAACTGTAGATAGCTAAATGATTTTCTGGTAAATGAAATAAAGGTGAATATAAAAGAACATATTATTTATCATAAGGTTATGTTTTTCACTAACACAGTAATTTTGTTCTGAAGACAAGCCCAAGCCCACTGTTATCAAGTTGATTCTTACTCATAGTGATCCCCAAGGGTTTCCAAAGCTATAAATCATTATGGAAGCAGACTGCCTCATCTTTCTCCCACAGAGTAGGAGGGTGAGTTTGAACCTCTAACCTTTTGGTTAGCATCCTAATGCCTTACTCATTACACCATGAGAGATCTTTCTGAAGACAAGTTTTTTCAATTATAAAGAAATATTCTTCATAAAGATGAAACCTTCATTTGTTTTTTTATTGAGATGAAAAGTTGACAGCCACATAACCAACTCTTTTTCTTGTCATGTGCTGAATTATATTCCAATTGTTCCAAGAAGTTAAAGAACAAGAATGAAGGAGATTACAAACTTTTTTTTTCCACATCATGTTAGCAGTTGTACTTTTACATTCACTTGCTCTTATGGCTGACTTCATTTAGCATTTAGATATTAAATATACAAATATCTTAAGAATGGCAAATGATATTATAAAATAATTAAATTTCTTACCATCTATGAAGCTTTTAAAAATATTAAGAAAAAGAGGTTCTTGGATAAACATTCTCAACCATAACAAAGGAAACTCTACTAATAATTAATATGAGATCACAGGATTATTCTTTGCACACTGGTGTAGGAAATGTGGGTATATCTTAAAATCTGGTAAAGAGAAGCAGCATGTAGAAAAACATAAAGAGAAAATAGGAGTCCTATGGGGCATGCTCAAGTTCTAAGGAAAGCTTTTCACTAAGATTATAGAGTCAGAAGGAAAAATCTTTTGACTAGCTTTGCAGGGAAATACATATACAGTGGCAATCTATCACATCCTTAGTTGTGCAACATTTATTCTTTTAAACCTTTATTGACATAAGAGAGTTTGGCTATGGGATTCTACCCAACAGACAAAAAGCTACTTTAATTTTAAAAAATTGAGCAAAGACGACTATCCAAAATACTCAGTGGATATTCCTATATCCACTGAAGAGTCTACATTGCAGTTTGAAATAATATTCATTTTAATTTTATATACGGTAGCTCAAAAATGGGAGCTCTGGTAGCATAGTGGCTAAGACACTTGCCTGCTAACCAGACGGCTGTCGGTTCAAACCCACCAGCCACTCCTCGGAAGGAAGGTTGGGCAATCCTACTTCCGTAGTGATACTGCCTCAGAAACCCAAGGAGGGGTCGCTATGAGTCAGGTATGACTCGACGGCACATAACAACAACAAGCTCAAAAATACTGCTTCTAAGTAGATAGGCATACTAGTTGAGCATTTACCTGAGGCAGATACACTCCTTGGAGAGAACAAGCAAGAGAGAAAGAAGGGCTGCTCAGGCACAGGGAGACAGCTCAGGGGGTAGGAGTGCATGGAGGGATGGAGACAGGGAAGCAGTACCTATCGGGAGGAAGTGGGAGAGGGGATGTTGCATTATACTAAAGAGTGGTCAATGTCATGAGACAAAGTGTATGTGATCTGCTGTATGGAAAGTGTATTTGCTCTGCAAATTTTCACCCAAATCACAATGTAAAAAAATATATACAAAAATAAATACTGCTTCTAATTCATCGTTTATGCTCAGCTTTAAGAAAGCCATGTAGTTTACACAGTTAGTTTGCCAATAAATAGCTTCAAACTTTATTTTATGGAAAGGACATAGTCTGAAGAGACTATCAGAACAGCAAAAGGTATGTATCTCTTATCTTTCGACTAGGGCTCTTGTATCTGTTATGTAGCTGCAGGCCTGCGTACAATTATACAGTCATCACTGTGAATGCATGCAGCCCTTAGTAGAAAACGTGCTCTTAAAACAAAAGTTATGTATTTCCTAATTTCCTCGCTAATGTGGAATTTTTAAAAAATGTCAACTGATACCAGGAAAAAGAAAACAATCTTCTTGCGCAGGAGTGAGTAGTCCAAGGCTTTCGCCTCCTTTACTGCCATTTTACCATTTACCTTTCTTTACATAGTTCAGTAGAGGGGAAATAACACAAGGCAATGAAAGGTGAAATCCCTCTCTACCTCAAAGGAACTTGCCATATTGGTGGTGAAAAGAAACTCATTGTCAATATTGAAAACTGAAGACTAAACAGACACAATAGGCAAAGTCTCCAGAGAAGAATTCATTTTTAAATGGCTTGTACTTTTATTTCCTTGAGGGTGGGGTGGAGAATACGGAGCCTGGTGCTTTTGAATGCCTAAATCAAATTATTCTGTGGTTTCCGGTTTTTCCTGATGCTCTAGCCTCATTACTGAAAAGCAGTCACATTTGTTTGATATTATTAAATCTGCTAAATTAACCTAAATGCTCTAAAATTACTTTAACTCCTACTTAGTGGGAAAATAAATTATTATGAAAAACAATGCACAATTATGATGGGATATATGCTTGCAGAGTAGCAACAATATTTAACATATATATAATTAAGGAATAAACTTCCTTCTAAGTAAAATTGCTCTGATAATTAGTGTTTCTAAAAGCTTCAGCAAATTTTCTTGGATTTTACTTTCAACCTAAAGTGTTGATTTACTGAAAATAGGAACTGGGTACAAGAGTTAAAAAAAAAATAGTTTATCAGATATCTATGGCACATGTTTCTAAGAAATTTTTGCTGATAGCTGGTAACTATAGCTTCCCATGTAGTACACAGATTTTTGTGGGAGGCACTGGAGAGAAACCTATTGGGAGAGTGACTTGCTCCATCTCCTATCATTTGTGCATACAAAAGCAAAATGGTTTGGTGATTGACCACTCTAAAGAAAAGAAAGGTCAAGTTGGAGGAAGGAATGGAAGCTAGCTACTGGGAAGTTCTTATTTCCTACTTCTCTGTATACACAATACACACATAAAGTCAGATTAATATGTATTCTGCTTGAAAATGATACTTGCAACAACTTCATGTAAATTATGAGTGAAAATCTAATCCATGAGAAAAATTTTTTCTCCCTCCAAATAATACTTACGATGCTCTGGTAGTGTAGTGCCAAGGCACTTGACTACTAACCAGAAGGCTGGCAGTTCAAACCCACCAGCCACTCCTCAGGAGGAAGGTTGTGCAATCTACTTCCGTAGTGTTACCGCCTCGGAAACCCAAGGAGGGGTCACTATGAGTTGGGTCCAACTCAACAGCACATAACAACAACAACAAATAATACTTGCATCCATTAACTTTTGTCTATTGCCATGGTCATGCCCTAGTACAGGCCACCATCATCTCTCCTTGGACCATAACAACAGTCCACTAGCTGGTCCTTCTTTCTACCTCCATCCCCTGATAATCTATTCTGCATAAAACAGCCAAAATACATTTTTAAAATACTAATTCTAATCACGGGAGCTCTGGTAGCATAGTGGCTAAGGCACTTGACTGCTAACCAGACGGCTGGCGGTTCAAACCCACTAGCCACTCCTCGGAAGGAAGGTTGGGCAATCCTACTTCCGTAGTGATACTGCCTCGGAAACCCAAGGAGGGGTCGCTATGAGTCAGGTCTGACTCGACGGCACATAACAACAACAACAACAACAATTCTAATCACACTTCTCCTCTGCCTAATACCCTTCAGTGGCTTTTTACTGCATTTAGTGTAAAAGCCAAATGCATTACATGGGATCCCTGAGTCACATCCCAGTCCACCTATTCAACTTTTTCTTGTGCATTATCCCTGTCATTTTGGGTTGTGCTTGTCTTCCATCATTTCTTTCAACTCACAAAACTGTTTCCTCAGTTTATTTACCCAGTTCTTTCCATGACTGTTTCCTTTTCATCTTTCAGGTTTGTGTACCAATATTTCCTTCTAAGAAAAGTCTTCTCTGGTGTCAGTGTTGGTGTCCTTAAGTAAAGCAAAATGAAAAAGTTGCCCAGTCCCGTGGCATCTAAATATGGACTCCCGTCCTGTTCTTTTTTTTTCTTTTATCACAGAATCTTATAAATGCCCTTGAACAATATATTTTTTCCCTTAAACAATATTTTATTTCTTGATTTGTTTATGTTTTTAAGGACTGTCTCCAACTAGTGTAAGAGCCCCATGTGGCAGGAGGGATTGTGTCTGACTACTCTAGACTGCTCCCCAGTGCCTAGAACAATACCTGGCACCATGCACATGCTCAATAAACCATTTGCTATATGAATGAATGCAAAGGAAAGAAGTGAGGTGAACAGGGGATCCAGCAACACCCTGAAGTTATTTTATATTTCACTTAGCTGTGTAAGCTATTTATATGTAATTAGGACATACAGTACAAACTGTTACTGCATGCAACTCTAAAAGTTGATTTATAGGAAGTAGTAGTTTATTCATCAACAGTGGAAAGCTATATCTGTAATGTGGAAAAATTGTATTTACACTAGATTGTCAGTATTTTCTGCAGTGACATTTTCTATTGACTATTCAAGCAACTAAATCAGAATTTAGTTCTGTTTACCATTTTGTAGTACTGAGTAAAAAGTTAACAAGAAAAGTTTTCCTTGGGGCTTTGTATACAGCTTTTATGGCCAGTATGAGCTACCATTTTGGTTCAACTAAGCAGGTGGCTGAACTAGGTAGGACAGAAAATCCAAGTAATAAGTATTTTTGAGATTCTGCCAGTTGTACATCTCAACAGACCAGACTGTAGTGCTGGTCTAAAGTGGAGCCACATAATGGTAGTTCTGCTATGAAATGCGCAAGAAGCTAAGACCTCCTTAGCTTTTTTTTTTTTTTTAATTGCTTTTCATATTAAAGAGATTTTTTTTATTCACTTTTTAATTGAGTAATTTAAACATCTTTCTACTTAATTGCATGACAGACTTATTTCTATTCTTTGAAAAATGACTTCATTCAAACATGTGATTATGACATTTCTAATTCAAAATAGAAAAATATGTTTAATTTCTCTTAAAAAGTAAAGGCTTTCTGTTGTTAGGTGTTGTCGAGTCATCTCTGACTCACAGAGACCCCATGTACAGCAGAACAAAACACTGCCTGTGTTTCATTCCTGTGCCAGCCTCATAATCCCTACTATACCCGAGCCCATTGCTGCAGCCACCATGTCAATCCATCTTGTTGAAGGTTTTCTAAACAAGCATTTATCCAGATTCTCACACCATGTAAGTCACATGCTCACATTTTACATTCATTAGAAAGATAAATTTAAATAAGGTGTTTATCAATGCTAATTCTATTAGAAAAATCATCACTCGTATCACACTTCTTGTGTCTGCCTTCTTTGATAAACATGTGCCTGTCTAATTAATGAACCTTATAATCCCTGGATAGCTTTTTAAAAGTACAGATTCCTAGATCCCGCCTGCACATTATGATTCAATACATCTGGGGTGGGGTCCAGGAATCTCAATTTTTAACAAGTTCTGAAAGTTATTTGTAGAAAAAAGCACACTCACTGAAAGATACTGATCTAGACTTTCTTCCTTAGCAGAAGGATTGTATCTAGCTCTTTTTAACATCTCCCTCAGTGCTTTGCACATTACCTGGCATCTCAAAGGCATCAATAAATTTTCACTGAATGAATTTTCATGTGAATGGAAAGTTTATTTTATGATTTTATGAGACATTTAATAGAATATCCTCATTGGTATCATATATCTGCTGAATAGTTGTATTAACTAATACTCCTTTTTTTAAAAAAAAATTAAAGACTACATTTAAAGAATATGTTTGTGTTTAAAACTTTCCATGAGTACAAAGATGCTGGATATTTTAATGGCCTCCATGTGGGCAGCAGCAGGTGGAATTACTACGAAGAATAGGAAAGTGATCTTTACTACTCGATTTATTTTATGCAATTCCATTAAATGGTCTGAAATAAAGTGCTGACTGTTGTCTACTGACCTCTCAACCCCTAATATATTTAATAAAACAAATTTGATTTGTTTTTGAAGCATAATCGTATCTCAAGTCATTGAACTAAAATAGCCATACCTTTTGATTTTCCTTTAACATACAGTGAAAATAATTTTAAGAATCAAAGCCAATCTTAAAAAGTTCCCATTGAACATAACTTATTTCAATACAAAATATGCCTGTTAAGATAAATTCTGAAAGGAAACTGGAAAAAAAAAAAAAGAAAAGAAAAATATAAACTATCTCTAAAATAGTGTTTAAAATACAAATTACTTTTCAGCCTGAAAATTCTATCACTGCCAAAAGCAATGAGTTTGCTAAACGAAAATACAAAATGTCTAGCTCGATGTTGACTGTGGATATGAACTAGGAATTGGGCATAAGATCATGTTAATATGAAAGATAAAATGAACATATAAGTAGTTTGAAGAAGGCAAACTAAATGGTATCAGAAGACAGGAAGACGTAGCAGTGAAGAAAGTATAGGATTTAGACACGTTTGAGGTCCAGCTATTGACATTAGCCAAATCACATTTAAAACATTTCTGTTTTTCATCTGAGGTCCTGAACAGTACTGAATTTACAGGTTTATTGAGATGACATACTATAATTTATGATAAGCCACTGCCACCGAGTTGATACTGACTCATAGTGACTCCATTGGGTTTCCAAGGCTATAAATCTTTATGGAAGTAGATTACCTCATCTTCCTCACACAGAGCAGTTGCTGGTAAGTTTGAACTGCCAACCTTTTAGTTAGCAGTCAAACGCCTTACCCACTACACCACCAGTGCTCCTTAATCTATGTTAAAGTGTCTTTTAAATGGTTTTCTTTTACTACATGGAATACCATTACCAAGGTACGGAAATAGGATCAATAGGTAAAGAATGAGGCAGAACTTGAGATATACCTATATTGCCATCCTTCTTCTTTCCTTCTTTAAATAATATTTTATTGTGTGTTTAGTGAAGGCTTACACAGTAGTAGTTCAGGTTCCCATCTAAAAATTTCTGAGCAAATTATTCAGTGCCATTGATTACATCCTTCACAATATGTGAACACTCTCAGTATTTCCAATCTAGTTGTTTCATTTCCATTAATCTAGTTTCCCTGATCCCTTACATTCTCATCTTTGTTTTAAAGTAATTATTGACTGCTTGGCCTCATTTAGAGAATTTTTTAAAAGGACCACAGGACTTGTGGGTGACATTCTTAATCTTGTGAGTCAATCTGTTACTTAGCTAAAAGATGACCTCACGGGCCCTGCTATTTCATTCTACTTGATTTTTCCAGTCTGCTCAAAATTCATTTCCTCTTTAATAGTACACATTGATAGTTGCACACATACATTCTGGATACATGTATCACAACTATATTTCATTTACTTATTTTTTGTTTTGATCAAGTACGTTAATTTTTTAATTTATGACTTAGAAATAATAGTAATTTTAATTAGGCCTAAGATCATGCACACTAATAGGCATCTCAAATATTCTTACATCAAATAGAGCAGAATTCAAGAAATGGACTATCTAATTCCCTTCTTATTTCCTAATTCTTTCAAATGTGCAAGGAACTTATATTAAGTAAATAAACTTTAGGAGGGACCAGTCTCTGGAAAAGGATATCATACTTGGTGAAGTAGAGGGTCAGTGAAAAAGAGGAAGGCCCTTGACAAGATGGACTGACACAGTGGTTACAACAATGGGCTCAAACATAGCAACAATTGTGAAGATGGTGCAGGACTAGGCAATGTTCGGTTCTGTTGTGCACAGGGATCACTATGAGTCAGAATCTAGTTGTTGGCACCTAAGAACAACAACATTAAAAGAATGGGAGCCCTGATGGCACAGTGGTTAACTGCTCAGCTGCTAACCAAATAGTCAGCTGTTTGAACCTACCAGTCTCTCTGCAGGCAAAAGATGTGGCAGTCTGTTTCCATAAAGATTTCCGCTAGGAAACCCTATGGGGCAGTTCTACCCTGTCCTACAGGGTCACTATGACTCTGAACCAACTCGACAGCACCACAGCCCAACAATAAACTTTAAACAATATTCTGTTTCTTAAATAGGCTTAAAGTGTGGTCAATAAAATGCATCCAATTCTACTTCCTTGCTTTTTACCAATTTGCTTTTGATTCTTATCTTTTTGCAAAGTATGAAGCAGAGGGTAGGGCTTCATTAAGAGTTAAAAATCTGTAGTTTATTCCAGGAAATGTCTCTCTGTAACTTTGATTTTAGGGAGCTCTGGTGGCATAGTGCCTAAGGCATTTGACTGCTAACCAGAAGGCTGGCAGTTCAAACCCAGCAGGCACTCCTCGGAAGGAAGGTTGGGTAATCTACTTCTGTAGTGATACCACCTCAGAAACCCAAGGAGGGGTCGCTGTGAGTCGGATCTGACTCGACGGCAGTGAGTTTTGGGTTTTCATTTCATAATCTCAGAAGAAAAAAGAGAGAGGATGGGATGGGGGAGAAGGAAAGGATGGGAACTCATACTGCACAACATCAGCTTCACAGATGATTTATATAAAGGAAGCAGTTCAAAGCAGTCCCAAGAGTTCCAAGGGGAGATGAAGGTTGTGGGTACTCTTAAAAACAAGGGCTACTGCCCTGTTACCATAAAAAACAGACTCAAGGAGTCTTCAAGTATTACCTGTCTTTTGACAGGTACCAGTGGTACATATACTATGATATCTTAAAAACTGTAACCTTTTATAGTGTCTGAAATTATTCTCTCCATAATTGACTCAGATTTGTTTTGCCTTTTATTTTCCAGGACAAATCCAGACTTTGGGAAGAGAAGTGTTTTCACTGCAAAATAATAATAATGTAAAAGTGAAGTTTGAGCAGAAATGCTATATCAAAAAAGATATTAAACCACACATACTACACTGAAAGGAGCTCTGGTAGTGTAGTGCCTAAGGCACTTGACTGCTAACCCGAAGGCTGGCAGTTCAAACCCACTAGCCACTCCTCGGAAGGAAGGTTGGACAATCTGCTTCTGTAGTGATACCGCCTTGGAAACCCAAGGAGGAGTCGCTATGAGTTGGGTCCGACCCAACGACACATAACAACAACAACATCTAGTAGATTAAATGAGCATTTTATACATATTGGTTTATTTTTCTTAATTTCCAAATAGTCAATATGACAGGATAGTAAACATGATACTGCATATTTAAGAAACCATTTTTAAATTATTACTTCTAACAATAAAGTTATTGGTAAGTTCAGTTAGCCCTTGATCTTTTATTGAAGCAGAATAACTTTATCAAAGCTGTTTCTAGTTTTGAGACCAGGTACACACTCCTAAATTAAGACACCACATTCTCATTTTCTTTCCTATATTTTTAAAAATTTCATTCTTTCACTACATACTACTTATTTTCTAGATTACCTGTAATTATCGGATCTGAAATGTAGCCCCTAAGGATCCTATAGGGAGGGGAGAAAATAGGGGATCCCAGCCATTACTATGATTTCATTTCACACAAGGCCCTGATCTCAGGAGGTCTTTAGCTGAAATCTCTTTCTCTGTATTCTATTTCCTATAAAAGCATGGTAATGCATTTTGAACTAGTGCCATATTTACACAAGTTTAACACATACTTTAATGTACTTTGCAAAGTACCTGAAGTCGTGTTAAAAAGTGTTGGCCTAAAACATAGTATTCTCATAACTGGAAATAAAACCATTGTTCCAAGAATGTGGGTTTCAGGTCAGGTGGTCTGTGAAATGAGTTGTTCTAAGGAAGTTTCATGGCCATCTGTCTACAGAAAAGAAAAGTCAGTAGATTAACAAAAGGACGCGTTATGGTTTTGTTTTGTGTGTGTGTGTATGTGTGTTTTGTATACAAAAAGTGCTCTTTAAATAAAACACGGTATTTTTTATGTATTACTTAAATATATACTTCTTTACTGAAGATGGAAACTTAACCTAAATTAGAGTCTTTGGTTATTATGTATAAATAGCAGTCTTTGAGAATCAAGGACTCTTAGGAAGTGACTGCTCTTCTTTCTACATTGCAGGAAACTGGAGCAAAGGTATATAAATATAATTGACTTGCTTTATATTCTCTGTAAAAAACAAAACAATCAAACAAAAAAAAAATGCCCTTGATTCTCAAAACATTAAAATAAAGAATTTAAACACACACATGTATATGATATAAATATATACATTTAAACACATATATATTATATATTTCTAAATGAGACATATATATTGAGACATGTATATATATGTATGTTATGTGCTGTCGAGTTCGCCCCGACTCATAGTGACCCCTCCTTGGGTTGCTGAGGCAGTATCACTACGGAAGTACATTGCCCAACCTTCCTTCCGAGAAGTGACTGGTGGGTTTGAACTGCCAGCCTTCTGGTTAGCAGTCAAGTGCCTTAGGGACTATGCTACCAGAGCTCCCATATATATATATATATATATATATATATATATATACACACACACACACACACACACATATATTATACATACTTCATTTCAAAATATTGTGTAACAGCTTTTATTATTATTATTTATTTAAATGTTGTCAGTGATAACAGAACACTTTCCACAGTGATGGGAAGCTTCAAGAAAGAAGGTGAATGTGCTTTCAAGGTTTGCCTTAAAAGCATTTATACCCTAGTACTTTAGAAGCAAAGATAAAATAAAGAGGTGTATCAAATCAAATTACATTATTTTTCTTCAACAATTTTGCAAGACATAAAGATGTGATAAGCATAAAGGGCCATTTTCCATTTACTAAGCCAAGAAAGAATGTTAGGTAACACATGTGAATAGAAATGCCAGCACCATTTTGTCCAATAGATTCACAGTCATTCTACACATATCAGACAGAACGGGGAAAGAAGCAATGGCTGGGAAGCTAAAAGCCTATCACCATAACAACCTGAGGGTGGGGGAAGGCAGGGAACCACATGCCACCTGCTAATCATTTAGGAGAACTGTTTGCAAGCTCAAGAAGAGTGGCATTGTAAATCCTGATTTTTATATATATATATATATATATACACACACACACACACACATATATATATACACACATACATACATACATAT
>NW_006921937.1:296285-305043 GCF_000298275.1 Orycteropus afer afer
ATATATATAAAGGTCAAGTAACATATGGAAACTTTATTGAGAATTCTCTTTTCAACTTATAATACTTAGTCATATTGTTAACCTCCATATATTAATAATAGTGTAGTTCATATAAGTTGCTTTGCTGTATGCCATCTGCATCAAAAAAAAAATCTTATTTCTTTGTTATTACTATAATAGTAATTTTTAAAAAAAAGTTGCATTGATAGTTTCTTTTTAGTTTGCATTCAATTGCAATACTGGATAAGTTTGAAAATAAACTTCATTTTTCAAAGGCAATATTTTATAATCTTTCATTAAGGCATCCCATCCCTGTTACTTCAGTGTTTATATAGTTGTGTGTACACACTCTTAAATCTGCTCAAATTCTTAATAGTTGAAAAAGTCAAGGTATCAATTCTCTCCTTAAATATATTTGTTTTGTGTGGCAAGATTATTCAATTTATTGTTGAATCAGGTCAAAGAAGCTTGTAAGTAAATTAATTTACTATTTATTTCTCCTAAAATCACTCCCAGGGGCTGAGAATCCTTTAAAATATGCTGCTTTTCTTTTGGCTTTTTTTCTGGCTAACGTTCCTCCTCCCCTTGCACCACCTTCTGCCTTGGCAGATCTAACAAGTATTCTTTTGTCCTACTTTTCCTGAATTTGAAACTATTGATGACTCTACATTAGAAGGATGACTGATGTGTTATACAAAGCCCCCTGTGCCCTGTGTAGGTGAAGAGTGGATATGTGCTAAGCAGCCCATTATTTTCACGGCACAAGCTTTGCCTGTTCCTCGGGTTAGGAACATCTGACTTCGGACAACTCCTCCTTGCCCTTTATATCACCTTACCTTGCTGCATGTGCAGCTTTTCCATCACTGAAAAAACTTCAAGCTTTTTCTTACACTAAAGTTAGGCTAAATAAGACCTGCATGCGCCTGTTCCAACTTACCTACAAATTCTTAAAGACACACCTTCAAACAGATCTCTTCATTACCCAGGGACTGACTGCCTGCACTTTGATCTGCTTGTGGAATTTTCTGAAAACATTACCAAGGGAAGATACCTAAAAGCCTCCATTCCTGTTTTATTTTGACATTTGACCTAACACTGGACTAGTAAATCCCATGTGCAAATATGAGGCTTTTCTAAATATTTACAATGGTAAACTGTCCAGATTATAAATTAAAACAGAAGCAAGACGATCAGCTCCACTCACTCACCATGAACTTATCTTTAACACTTACTTATTATTATGATTATTATATTAAGTAGTCTAGCAGGAGTTTAGATAGACTGGATGGCTTAAAACAACTAATAAAACAAGTCAAAGAAGAACAAAAATCAAACAATTCATCACTGAAAATAACCAGGACTAAGAAACATTGGTGAAGAAAAAATACAACAGCTAAAGTCAGCAGAGGAAAATGTTTCTTAAATTTAGAAAAAAAAAAAAAAAGTCAGTAAAACTTGGGTAACAAATTGGTCTTATTATTAAGCCAAAAATCCATATTCTCATTTATAAACACAAAAGAGTATGGATTAACTTAGTCATAAAACATTACAAAGTATATGAAACATCCAGTAATCATCTGAACACAAATAGGCTGGGATCCTCAGTCACCAATCGGTGAAGCTAGGACGCAAATCAGTCCTATCTTATTCAATCTATTGTGTGCAGTGACTCTCTGAGGGTGGAACAAAGGACTCAGAAGCCAGTGTTAGACTGTGATTTTTGTCCTCTGGGAAACTCCACTTAACAGCTTTGAATATCATTAAAAGCCAGCCACTCAAGAGCTGCTGCTTTGGGCTGATGAAGGAGCTTTCAAAATGCATTCACAGGAAGACAGGGTATGATTACAGATCTTTTCTCTGAATAAATCCAGTGGCAGAAAATGTTGATAAGCCTACTGTGACCTCTAGTAGCAATTACTGTTTGTCCCTGCTAATCAGGAGATGGACTATCACCACATAAAAATACTGTAAGCTCCTTGAAGGTAGAGATTGTGTCTGTATTGCTTTCTATCCTGTGGCATCTTGTGTATTGCTGCAAAAATAGCAGGTGTGCAATAAATACACGTTGAATTGAATTACAGCATGAGATCACATACTTGTCCCCATCAGCAGAGCCCTACACACCACTCACTGGCAATATTGAAATTACAGGGGTCACTGGCAGCACTCTGCCTAATGGTGTGCTGACTGACAGAGTAGAAAATCAAATCAAGAAGGTCAGCATGACCTTTGAGTCGGGCAGACAGTGTGTGCACTCACTGTAGCAACAAGGTCAAGATCAAAGTGACGAATGTCCGGCCTTCTAGTACATGGTTAGAGACCTGAACTGACCACATCTGATTATCTGTGCAATTTCATCAACATCACCAGTGAGGAATACTTTAGATAATAGTAAAAAATTAGATAAAAGAACAAACAACAACTGCAGAATGCAGCAAATTCACTAGCTGGTAGAAGTGCTTTTCACAACAGGCTTCTTGTGGATTATGCAAGCCTGGAGATTAGATATGAAAACAACTGCTTTATGGTGACCTGAAATGGGATTAACACAAACCGGATGAGTGTTAGAAATACTTTAAAGAACCCAATGAAGTACCATTCAAAATGATATAGCTGAGCTGTTAAAAAAAAAAAATCCTGGGAAAACAAAGAAGCTGAGATCAATCTGCTTATCAGTAATCAAGAACCAGGGCAGCTCATACTGAGAAAAATGATGTGGGAAACATGATTTTAGGCATCAAAGTCACTAGTTTCTTATGAAACTAGGGTAAAAAGAGTTAATAGTCATTTATCTCTCTTTTCAAGACATTGGTTTTCACAGAAACCAATAGCATTACTTTTAAATACCAAGGACAAAAAATAAATACTTTGTATGTAAATATGTGACTAAATTCTTTTTTTTTTTTTTAACCTTAAAAATAACTTCTTGTTCTGCTATTAAAAATCTCCTTTAATTGCTAAGAAAGTCAGTCAGTAGGTGACTAACGCACTGCAATTTACATCTGCTTAGTGGTGATATATTAGTCTAATCTCCAGAGGGCTCCCAACCTGATTTTCTCCATATGTTACCCATATGTTACATTACCATTAACATCTTCTAGAAAACAGCCATATGCTTTACTTTTATACCTGAATAATAGTGGCCCTTCTTTATCCTCTGGTAGTTATCTTTTCTGTGAATTTTTAAAGTGTTTACAGGAACTAAATATGAAAGGAATTATTTTTAAATCGGTTGAACGTAATCTCAGTTATTCTTAATATTGCATTTCTGGGACCTACAAACTTTTCTGCATTACTGAAATTCTCAGGCTAGAATATTAAGATAGCATTCATACTTACGTTTAGATCAAATAGAATTTAGCATGAATTTTGGTGCATCATCTCAACCAATGTTCATAACATATGCTCTGCAAGTGGAGGATTTTCTTCAACTGCCAATGAGTCATGGATAATTATCATCAATAATCATTATCATCCTCGTGATATCAACAATGGTATAATTACTGAGCACTTAGTATATGCCATGTATTATGCTATAGGACCCGATATGTCATTTTTCATTTTACCTACAAATAGTACATTGTTCACAGCTATATTATTTTCAGGTTGAATTCACTGGAATTCTCAGTTCTCACAATGGTGATTTTGCACATTTTTGACCTTGATGAACTTGGTGCTTCTACGGCATGCAACAGAATAAAGAGTACAGAAATGAATTATCTGACTCTTTGCTTGTTCTCTATCTTCTTTCTCAATCTTCTTTCCTCCCCTAGCCTTCATTTTACCGGCCCTCCATAGACTTAGACCTTGGACAGGGAAGACTCTGCTGATCTGATTTCAGTGAATCAGGTGGATGGCTGAGTGCGTGACTCTAGACATAAAGTATTAGTGTATATTTAGGGTTTTTTTTTCCCCCCCTTCAGGCTGTGTTATAGTAGGGAATTTTAACACATTTTCTACCCTCAGTAGATTCTCATGATTTCATATCAGATTTTTGGATGATCATCTAATTTCCAGTATTTCCTATTTCTAATCATGTAATATTGTACAGGATAATTATGTTCATAATACAAGCTCAGTTACTTCACTCTCTTGCTATGGCAAACACTTTCAAAAGCCAAAGTCCTCTGTCTTTTTTTTAGAATATTTTACCAATAGATTCCCATGTGTTTGTGTACAGTGTCAAGGCCGGCCAATAAGGCCCTGAAAGAGAAGGGAAGGTGGTATCAACGAACCTGAAACACACCAACTCAAACTTCATTGACCTACTCCATGCTCTATCCTTGTCACAGATACTATTTATGGTTTTACCTAGATGGAAAGCAAGTAGGATAATAATAAGAATGCTACAAGGAACATCTGCTTAATGCTTACTATGTATCAGGTGCTATACTAGCCACTTTATAAATAAAATCACATTTAATTTTCACAAGCCTATGAAGTAGAAAATAGTATTATTTCCACTTTATGAATCAATGAGGCTTAGAAATATTAAATAACTTGCTCAAGGTCACAATGCTAGTAAATGCCATTTGAACCAGGTGGTATTATTCCTAAACCATCGTTTCCCATATTATGAATTATTATAGTAAATTTCAGTCATTCATGTTTAGTCCTCATTATGTTTTAGGCACTATGATAATAATACAAGGAGCTCTGGTGATTAAGTGATTAAGGCATTTGGCTGCTAACCATCAGGTTGGTAGTTCAAACCCATCAGCTGTTTGCAGAAGAAAGATGAGGCAATCTGCTCCTGTAAAGATTTACAGCCTTAAACACTCAATGGGAGGGAGTGGCTGTGAGTTGGAATGAACTCAATAATACAAAGAATAGTAAAGCATGGACCCAACACTCAAGTAACTCCATATATTGGAGAATGGAAAGCTAGAAAAACAGCACAAGTGAGACTAAGTTTAAACAGGATGATAAGGATACACAGTGCAGTGAGGACTGAACACTGCCTGGGCAAACCCAAAAAGGCTTGCTAAGTAAGTGTGGTGATGTTAAGGGGCATCTTAAGGAATAGAAAGGCATTTGCTAGGTGAGCAAGGATATGGTCTCCTCTCCACAATATCTGCTTAAGGCAAGGAGATGGGAAGTAGGACAGCCTGTTTTAGGAAACAGAGTAGTTGGAAGGTACAGAGTCATTTCTGCAAGGACCTTAGAACCTTGCTAAGGAGTTGGCGATTTTGTTGACAATGGATTTGAAAGTGGAGAGGTATATCACTACATTTGCATTTAAAATACGGTTGAAGGCAGTGGTTCTCAACCTGGCTGCACAGTAGAATCATCTTGGGAGTTTTTAAAGAAACACCAGGGACCAAGCCCCACACCCAAGGTTTTGGATTAAATTAATCTAAGGGAGGAGGCCTGGGCATCAGTATTATTAAAAGCTCCCTAGGTGATTCAAATATGCATCCTAGGCTGAAGACCACAGCTTATGGCCTCTAAAGTGTAATTTATGAAACAAAATTGTATTTTATTAAACATGTGACACAGAAACAGCAAAGCATAACAACCAATTCAAAAGATTACACTTAAAATATGATTCAAAACAATATTTCAAACAAAATTCTGGGTAAATCAAATGAAAATAAAACAAAATCCACTTTTGCCTATGATTATATGCCAAAGGAAAGGGTTGCTGGCAGAAGATGTATGCCAGAATGCTAAGGGGTTAAGTTACAAAGTTCAGTTACAGTATGGAAAAGCAGTTGGCATTTAATGGGGTTTAAAAACAAAACAAAACAAAACAAAACCTCAACCATTCATCTTAAAGACTTTCTTTTCTTAAAAGTCTACTATTCCCTATCAGTGCATCTTGGGTGACAAGAGTTTTAAAATAAATTGTATCTTTACACTACTATACAAAATCTTGGCTAAACAGAGTCACGGCAATTGCAGAACACTCTTAGCTGAGTTATATAATGGAAGTATCTGCAGTAGTGAAAGTTACTCCAGCCCTTGGCTAGAATGACAGATGCTCCACAGTTTCTTCAGATGTGAAGCCATTAGGGACCTGGCTTCAAGCATGTATTTTTATAGACACCTCAGCTAATGTAAAAGTCCTAATGCAAAGTTAGTGTTGGAGAACATTAAATAGATTTGGGATGCTTCCCCAGAGAGTTTTAGTTCCATTAACACAAGACTTGGTGGCTGAGGATGGATATAATCCTGATCCCATGTTAGAGATACAGAAAGAAAAACTCTTCACTCTCTTCAAGTTAGCACTCACATTTCAAAAGATAAGAAGAACCTTTCAGCATTGAGAGAACTAAAGAATTCAAGTAGAACCTAATCCAGCATCTTCTACTCCCCTCCTCTCCCAATAGAGCTCACATGGAAGAATATAGCTGAATTATTTTAGTTGTTAGAAGACAGGAAGACAGAATTTGTGGGCTTCATTCAGTGACTGTTATGACTGAATATTGCAGTGTTTAACTACTGGCCTTTGGGCCCTGGAAGTTCTTCACTGTTGGCTCTATCAAAGCTAAGCACTGCAGCTGCACGTGAAAGTGTCTGCTGTCAACTCTAAGATGACTACAATGGTCACTGCCTTTGGAAGGCCATTATACACCTATGTTTCTGTGTGGAGCTTCTACCCACAGAGCTGGGGAAAACAAATCTGGGTACAGGCAACATCAGCAAATCTACTGGGTCCCCATGATTATCCTCAGAGGGCTTATTATTCTATCACCATGGTCCTTCAAATACGTATGGTGGATGCTAAAGGAAAAACAAGGCTTTGTCCTCTTGGACAGTTCAGAGCAAAGGCTGTGAGGAAAGACTACGGCATTCAAGGTTTTCCAGAGACAGGTCCCACCACCGGTATTCCAAACTCATGTGTTACATATCTCTGTGTCCAACCTCAGCTCCAATAACACGAGTCTTCTCAGTAGTCATCAAATTTGACCTGCAAATTCTTACCTACAACCATTACTGATGCTAACTAAGTCTCTTTCTCCCTCACTTGCTAAATAATCACAAACTGCTCAAACCTCACCTCCTCCATGAAGTCTTCCCAATTCCTTCAGCTTTTAGTGACCTCCAAAGAGGAGAGGCAGGGCTGTTGATTAGAGTTTTTTCCATTTATTTCAGTCTCTTTACCCATCTTCTCCTCTTTAACAACTAACCACTCCACATATGCTCCCAAGTTCATCTATAAACTTTAGGGTTTTGTTCCATTGACAATTCCTCCACCTACTATCTCTAAACTCATTCCAACCAGCTCCCATGCTGTGTACACACATGCATAATTTTCCCTCCTCAAAAAACAAAACAAAACAAGAAATGATTTCTTCAACCACACTTTATCTAGATAGCACTCTCCTTTCACTCATCTTCTCATCTTCTGTTTGCTTCTCAATAAAAACAACCTGGATTCTGCTTCATAACACAAATTATTCTGACAAAAGTCATAAATGAATTTCATTTCCAAACCAAATGGATATGTTTTAGATACTTATTTTTCTTAATTTACCCTTCTGTAGCAGTTGGCCTAGTTGTTCATCCCCTCCTCTTGAAAGGCTCCTCTCTCCTAGTTTTTACCCTGATTCTCTGTGTACTTACTCTCGTTAGCTTCTCTTTCTTAATATCACTTAAATATATATGCGTCTCAAGCTTCTATCATTGGTTATCTCTTTCTGCACAATACTTTCCTTGGGTGGCCTCTTCCATTTTCCTAAAGACTTCAATCAACTTTATGCTTTCAGTCTCAGGCTCACTCCTAAGTTTCAGACCCATAATTCAATAACTAAATCTCCCTATGAGCTCTTTCAATTCACTATGCCAAATATGAAATATATTCTGTTCTGCTAGCTCTCTCACTAAACCATATTCCTTTTCCCCCATCCTAAGGGGGAACTCCCCCCCCCCAATTTGTACTTCCTCCTCCCTTTATTACCTTGGTTAAAGCCATTAACATCTGCTCATTTGCCCAGCTTGAGTCTTCCTTTCTCCTATCCACCAGCCCCCACCCATTCCAGAGCACAATCAGTTTTTCCAAGTGTACTTTTGTAACATTTCTCTCAGCCATCACTTTCTTTCAATCCCTGTTTTCACTGTCCTAGGTTGGAACCTTGTCATTTTTCACCCAATCCAGAGCAATCATGCTCGATAATCTTCCAATCTCCAATACTTCTTTCCTTTTATCTAACCTCTACTCCCATGGTTGGTAAACTATGTTGTTCTTGTTGTTATGTGCCGTGGAGTCAGACCAGACTCATAGCGACCCCTCCTTGGATTTCCAAGCCAGTATCACTACGGAAGTAGATTGCTCAACCTTCCTTCCTAGGAGTGGCTGGTGGATTTGAACCGCCAGTCTTCTGGTTAGCAGTCAAGTGCCGTAGGCACTATGCTACCAGAGCTCCTTGGTAAACTATGTTGTTGTTGTTATATGCCATCGAGTCGGCCCTGACTCATAGCGACCCCTCCTTGGGTTTCCGAGGCAGTATCACTACGGAAGTAGGATTGCCCAACCTTCCTTCCGAGGTAAACTATAGACATGGCCAAATCCTGCCTGCTACCTATTTTTTTGAATAGAATGTTTATTTGGAATAGAGTCACATCCATTTGTTTATACATTGTGAAAGCCACTGTCTTGTGACAATGGTGAAAATATAGCCTCCAAAGTCTAAAATATTTACTACCTAACCCGGAAGGAAGGTTGGGCAATCCTACTTCCGTAGTGATACTGCCTCAGAAACCCAAGGAGGGGTCGCTATGGGTCGGGTCCGACTCCACGGCAATAGTTGCATTT